>NW_008346293.1:1352321-1397320 GCF_000622305.1 Nannospalax galili | reverse complement strand
CCCCCCCCCCCAAATTAAGGAGCACTTGTTATCTAGAACTAATTCTAGTTCTTAGGTCAGGTTGCTGTCATTCTTAATCTGCCACAGATTTTTCTAAAAGCAGTGCCAATACAAACTTTTAACTGATGTTAGATGGAAAACCAAAAAAGATTACTTTCATTCTTTTTTTTTTAATTTTTATTTTTTAAACTTTAAAAAAAAATTTTTATGTGTATGTGTGTATTGCCTGCATGTGGTAAGTGCACCCGTGTCGGGCAATGCCCGAGGAGGTCAGAAGAGGCTGGACAGTTGTTAGCTGCCATGTGGATGCTGGGATTCGAACCTGGGTCTTCCGTAAGAACAACCAGTGTTCTTAACTGCTGAGCCATCTCTCCAGCTCCACTTTCATTCTTTTTAAAAAAGGTATTTTAAAGTGTGTGTATGTGGGAGGGGGGTATGTGCACCGTGTCAGAATCCCTGGGGTTGGACTTAAAAGAAATTGTGAGCTAGCTGCCTGACATCAGTACTGGGAACCAAGCTCTGGTTCTGTGCAAGAACAGTATGTGCTCAACCTCTGAGCATCTCTCCAGCCCTACTATAATCTTTTAAAAGTTTCTATTTGTGACTTTTTTTTCTGGTTTCCTTTAAAGTTGTGCTGTCTTATTGAGGTAATTTTAGTATTTATTCTATCTCAGTGAATATCATATTAAGGCCTTTTAAAAGTAGTAGGTGTTTGGGCAGCAAGGCAGACTTAGGTACCCTACCCCTGTGGTGGAAAATAATTTTACTCCTCTAGCTTGAGTGTAAGTCAAGGAGAGAGCAAACTTTACCTCTGTATTCTGGAAAGCTTGACTTAATAGTCCTACAGCTCTGCATAAGTTAACTTCTCCTTGAAATTTATGATAGGACAGAATTGAAAAAGAAGTGGTACCCTCTTTGTCGTCCTTGAATGTGTTATAGTCTGAACTATCAGAATTACATGAAATAAGTTATCAAGATTATCAGAATATGAGCTGTTTAGATCCAGGGTGCCAGAATGTCTTTTGTTTGTTTGTGTGTGTGTGTGTGTGTGTTTGGTCTTTTTGAGACAGGGTCTCCCTGTGGCCTGAGCTGGCCTGGCACTTGCTATGTAGACCAGGCTGGTTTCGATCTCATAGAGATCCGCCTGCCTCTGCCTCCCATGAATGCTGGGACTAAAGGCATGTGCTACCATGCCTGGCTCCGGAGTGTCTTTTAATGAAAGGGATTTATTTTCATTTTGTGTCCCTTGTGCACCATGTGCATGCAAGTGCCTGTGGGGGCCAGAAGAGAGCAGAAGATCCCCTGGAGTTCCAGGCAGTTGTGAGCCACCTAATGTGGGTGCTGGGAATCAAAATCAGGTCCTCTGGAAGAGTATCAAGTGCTCTTAAACACTGAACCATTTCTGTAGCCCCGATCCAGTGTCTTTAAGAGAACCGTTTACATTAACTTAAGTTTTTCACTGAAACAAAGGTTACTTTATGGTTTATTTACTTGATTTTGGAGGGGTTTTGTTTTTGAGATAGGGTCTACCTGTAGCCCCAGTTGGCCTAGAACTCAGTATGTAGACTGGGCTGGTCTCCTGCCTCCAGTTTCAATAGTGCTGCAATCAAAGGCATGTACCACCACACCCAGTGGTTTTTTTGGGGGGTTTTTTATTTGTTTTTTAAAACATGTCCTTATCTTCAAAATATATAGTTGTTCTTGGCTTTGGTAAACAATCTGTTCCCAGAATCTAGGATAGAAATAGTACTTTTAGATACCTAAGAATATTATTTATTTTTTTAAAATATTTATTTTGTGTATATGGATGTTTTGCCTGCATATATGTAAGTGCACCATGTGCATACAATGCCCACAGAGGCCAGAAGAGGACATCAGTTCCCCTGGAACTAGAATTACAGATGGTTGTTAGGCATCATGTAGGTGCTGGGAGTAGAACTCAGGTCCTCTAGAATAACAGCAATCTGAACTGAGTCATCTCTCCACTTCCCCCGCCCCCAAGATTTGTTTTAAATGCAACACAGCCTTAAACAGGGCACAAGTTTAGCTGGGAAACAACTGGAGAAACTTGATAGTCAGAGACAAGAGATTATGGAGGTTAAATGGAAAGTCTTACCATTGATGAAGAACAGTTTTTACTTGTATTGAAATTCGATACTCAGTGTATATTGATGTGAAGCACTATAAAAGATAGGGAACTGGAATGTCATTTTATCACTTTCTTTGTCTTCAGCATGCTTGAGAAAACTGATTTCTGCTAGGCTCTCATGTCCATTTGTTCCACCTTTTTGTGCCTTTTGGCCTTCTCTACTATTTTCCTCTCAAATCAGCAGATGAATCTAGAAGTAGGGAGGTGAGCAAAACCAGAATGTTTTCTAGCTGTTAGGTGAATTTGAACTGTGGGCTCTTCAACTCTTCAATTTCCTTGAACAGCTCAGCAAACGTTGCATTATTTCAATATTCCAAAATGAAAATAAGATAGGCCAAAATTTTGGTGTCCTAAAATCCAGCTTACATTGGCCTGCAGAAAAATTGCATTTGCATTATTTTTTGTTTAATAGAGCTAAAGACTCAGTTGAAATAGTAAATATTAAGAAGTTAAAGACTGGTCGTGGTTTAAATTTATGTATATGAGTGTATCGCCTGCATGTGTATAAGTACATCCATGTTGTGCAATGTCCAGAGCAGTCAGAAGAGGGTGTCAGATCCCCTGGAACTGGAGTTAACAGTTGTTAGCCACCTGTGGATGCTGGGAATCAAATTTGGTCCCCTGCAAGAGCAGCCAGTGCTCTGAACCGCTAAGATGTCTCTCCAGCCCCAAAGACCGGTTGTTAAAAATTTCTATTCTGAAAAATACTTTTCAAGTAATGGGACTGAAATATTAAGAATATTTTGAGCAATCTATGAGAATAGCCAAAAAGCTAAATTGGGCAGTAACAACTGTTACTTCCTTTTGGAAGCTTTGTAACATTTGTTGGTAAGGTTTAAAAAGGTACCAGCCTACCTCAATAAGTGACTTTCTGCTCTTTGTGAATTGTTTAGGAGGAAGCAGGAGATCTATGTTGCATTTCTTGAAATTCACACATTAGTGGCAGTAAGGTGGAATTTTTTTTCACTCAAGTTATGTACTAATTTTAAAGACTGAAGAACACCTTAAAGCAGAGCCACAGAATAGTAGCTGTAATTGAAGGGTGTAAAATGAGCAAGTACAGGTGTGAGCTTTAAGAGACATGTCCATTTAATGTAATCCAAGAGTTAAAAATCTAAAAATGTATTTTAGTGCATTTGACCAAAGATTCATTTAATAAATCAACAGTATTTGTTTTGGATCAATTAATGACCAGTGTACTAGATAAGAATTCATTCAGTAGTGAACCAAAGTACCAGACTTCATGGAGCATTCATTCTAGTGGAAGATACTGATGAATACAAAGTAAGCCAACATAGGTAATAAAATGTTAGGTGGCAATCAGTACCATAAAGAAATAGTTTATCAGTCAGGGTATGGTCACAGAATAGAATTCATACAGCATTTTCAACAATGTAAATTAAATAGAATTACTAAGTATGTCAGGAAAATACGAATAAAAGAATATAGGACTGGTTAGAAGGAGCTACTATTGATAGGACTAAGATACACTACCTAAGTAAGAACCTTTCCCCCAAGGCTATGATGCAGACCTTTAGAAAGAGTATGTTCATGTGTCTCTGGATGGTAGAAAAGTTACTGATACTGCATTATTGAAACTTAACTGGAACTCCATCCTTTAGAATTCTGAGGCAAACATTGACAAACTAGCCTGTAGACCAGTTATCCATTTGCCTAATAAATATAATTTAATTGGAACTTGTTTTTACTGTTACTTTAATGGTGCTTGGGAACCAAACTCAGGGCTTCAGGCATGCTAGACAAGTACTTCACAATCGAGCCATAGGCTTAGACCCAATATGTCTACGTATTGTCTCTAACTGCTTTCCTGCTAGTGGAATCATTTTAGGATTAGCAAATCTGAAATATTCTTTATAGTGGGAGACTGGAAATAAGGGAGCCAGTTAAGAGCCAAAGTTTTCCAGAGTTAAAGAGGTGAGAGAAGTTAGTTTTGATACTTGTTTTGAAGGCAAAGCTGCAGGGCTTGCTGGGGAGAGGAATCAACTAGAATTAAGAATGTGTAGAGAATAAGAGAGTGCAGATTGCCTTTTAGAGAAAAGTTTGTCAACACTTTTTTAGAGTATCTTAGAAAACAGTAGGGAAGTGTTTTGCTAGAAAGACTACTTTGAAACCTACCAAGGAGAGGAAGTGAGAGGAAAAAGTTGCTGCCCTTTAGGTTCTGCTGAGTACTGTGCATTGCAGGAGCTAGGTATTCCAGAGCCTGTGGGTTCTACAGGAGATGCTGAGAGCATAGTGGGACCAAGGAGAACCCTTTCCTTCTGTATTTATGACAAAGCACGAAGATGTGGCTAGGAAAAGAAAAATATTTGCAACCTGTTCTGTCGACAGAACAGGCAATGAATCTGGAGGAAGAAATTGACAAGTTGGCACATAGAGTGGTATTTGTGAATAATTTAGGAATTTAATGGAAAAGGGCTGTCTGAAGAAGTAACATTTAAGCAGACCAGAATGATTAGAAAGGATGGGTGAGGCAGAAGAATTGAAAATGCGATTTTTGACTATGGTATACTCAGGTAAGTGGACAGAATTGTGGTTGTCCTGTCTTTAGAAGATGATGTTTAGGAGGTAGGCAAAAGTAGTTCTTAAGGATGTATAGTGGGAGACCGGAAGTAAGGGAGCCGGTTAGGAGCCAAAGTTTTGCAGAGTTAGAGTGGTGAGAAAAGATGTTAGTTCTAATACCTATTTTGAAGGCTAAGTTGCAGGGCTTGCTGGGGAGAGGAATCAACTAGAATTAAGAATATGCAAAGAGAGATGGGTCAGCGGTTAAGAACACGGGCTCTTGCAGAAGACCTGGTTTCGAATCCTAGCACTAACATGGCAACTAACTGTAACTCCAGTACCAGGGGATCTGACAGCCTCTTCTGACCTCCATGGGCATTGCATGATATGGGTGTACTTACCTACATGCAGGCAATACACGCATACACATAAAATAAAAATAATAAATAAAATTTAAAAAAAGAATGTGTAGAGAATAAGAGATTGCAGAATGCATGTCCCTGGATAGGACTCCTATATTAAACCTCACCCACCCATGGCTCAGGAGGCCATTGCAGAAGAGTGGGCAGAAAGGTTCTAAGAGCCAGGGTTGGTGCACGAACATAAGGAGACAGAGTCTTCCAGGCTTCTGGGAACTTGCATCAGTGGTGTTAGCATGCACAAGACCCACACAAACTTAATCATACAAAAACCTAGCATAGAACTGGGAAATGGGCAGCAGGCCCCAGCCTTAGCCAAGGAACTATTATTGGTAACTGATTACTGCTAGGTGAGGGAGAGTTGATCTTTAAGGGAGTGACTGTAGACAGGGAGACTTGATGCCAATGGATGAATTTGTGCTGAGGGACATCTGTGTACACTCACTTGATAGGCCTTAACATATGACAGAATGCGTGAAACCTGGTGGGGGATGGTTAGGGGGTGTGGATGATGGAGAGGGTCTAAATATGATTAAGATGTATGAAATGCAACATATTCAATAAAATACACATTGAGAAAAAAAGACTTGTATGAAATTCTCAAAAAAATTCTAAAAGACGCAGTAAGGGGGTATAGGTCCATGGTAAAGGAGCTTACCTGGCATGCTCTAGATGCTGAATTCCATTCCAAGCATCTCCTTTTTCTTCCCTACTTCCTGAAAGAAAGGGAGGGAAGTAAAAAGTTCATAGGGACTCAGATTTTCCCTGCGCAATAGGATAAATCTATTTGCTATGATATAATGGAAGATTATAAGAAATGTTAGTATTCCTTTTTAAATATTTCATTTATTATTTTTATTTTATGTGTATGAGTGTATTACCTGCCTGTGTGTAAATATACCCATATCTTAAAATGCCACAGAGGTCAGAAGAGGGCATCGGATTCCCCTGGAATTGGATGTAAGGATGGTTCTTGGCCACCATGTGGGTGCTGGGCATGGAACCTGGGTCCTCTGCAAGAGCAGTTAGTGCTCTTAACCGCTGAGCTATCTCTCCAGCCCCAAGAAATGTTAGTATTCTATGGTCACATTTTAAATTTGAGTTTAAAAGCCAATCACTAGTATTATGAGCCTAGCCTTCTCTAAAATCTGAAATACTCTACATCCAAAACTTGTTACAGATTTTTGTAATATGATTATTCAGCTGGTGGAGTTTATACAAACATTTCAGAATGGGGGGAAATTTTTGAAACACTTCTGATCCCAAAGCATTTTAGAAAAAGGATACCAAACAATATTTGAAAATTGTTTTACTTTGCTTGTATTTTGTTGGCTGCATTTAGTCATATGCACACCTAATTTTGAAAGGAGTGGAGACATGCAGGAATAGGAATATTTCTGAGCAGCTTGAATTCTGTATTTTAGGATGTCCAAATGGAAACAACAAATAGGTTGTTCAGTCTGACTTTGCCATTTAGGATCTTGTGGAACTTGTGACAATGAAGCCATTGGGTTAAATTAAATCATTTGGAAAAAGACAAAAGGGACTAAAAGGTGGCATTCCAATATTGGTGGTGTGTGTGTGTGTGTGTGTGTGTATGCGTGTGTGCGTGCGTGTGCTAGCTGTGAAGACAAGGAAAAGCCAGCAAAGTAGATTGGGAAGGAAAAGGGAAAATCGATCGTAGAGCTAAATAAAAGAAAATGGTTCACGTGATGTTAACAAATATTTTTGTATATTTTTGGTGTGTGTAAGCAATTTTGTATGAATTAAAGGCCAATGCGGTATGACTGTTTTAACTTCAAGGTAATGTATATTGCTTTCCAAAGAGATCAAATCAGCTTTCTCTCTAGTCATGCATGAGTGTTCTCTTCACCTTTTCTTCAGAGAGAATATCATTCTCCTTAGTTTTTACCAACTAAGGATACAAAATGTAGTTAAAAAATGTTACCCCAGAAAGACTCTGTTTAATTTCTATTTCTGCTTAGTAATTAGTAAATTTTAAAGTCATTTTCTGTTTATTAGCCATGTATGGTTCCTATTTTGTAAAATGTTTATATTGTATATTTTTCTATTGCTTTACTATTACTTACAAGAGTTTCTTATAAGTATAATTAATATTTGACTACAATAGCATTTATTCATCTTTGCTTTTTAAATCTTTTTGAAATTGAGGCAGTTTAATTTATTGGTTGAAGGAGAATTAACAGCTTTATAATGCTGTATTTGCATTCCTTAGATCCATTTGTTTTATTAAAGTTCTTGTATCTTCAGAAAATTGATCCTGTTAATGGAATCTTATTCCTCTATACTTCAAGTTGTTTTCTCTTCCATTTTCTAAGGAGACAAAGATATTTTTCCTGTGCTCTGTGTCTTATAAATCCATGTGGAATAAACTATTTGGTTTGAGAGAGCCATATCATTGCTTTCCATTTATTTAACTGTCTAGCAGCTATTGAATAATTCAATACTTTTTCCAAATGATTTATATTGCCACTTCTGTGATTTTTAAAATATTTTGGTAAAATAGCACATAGCATAAGATTAACCGTTTTAGCCATTTTAAGTGTACAGTTGAATTACACTAAGTGCATTCATATGTTATATAACCATTACCACTGTCCAACTCTAGAATATTTTTCATGTTTATATACTGGAAGTGGCTACCTGTTACACAGTAACTGCCACCTCTCTCACGTACAGAACCAGTCACAACTCTCATTCTGCTTGGTCTGTATGAAATTGACTTTTTCAGACACTTAATGTTTAAGTGGAATCACAGTGTTTATACCCCTGTGACTGGCTCATTTCACTCAGTGTAATGTCCTCAGTATTCATCTATGTTGTAGCTTATGTCGGATATACTTCCTTTTGAATTCAGAATAATCTGTCATTGTATGGGTGTACCATATTTTGTTTACCCATTCATCTAATAATGGATTTTTAAGTTGCTTTTATTTTATGACTTTTGTGGCTGATGTTACTGTGATCATATTCTGTTTAGGATAGGAATTGCTGGGTCTGTGTTTAATTTTTTAAATTAATTTTTGTTTTATGTATGAGTGTTTTGCCTGCATGTGTGTTAAGTGCACCATACATGTGCAGTGCCCACAAAGACCAAAAGAGGGTATAGATCCCCTGGAACTGGAGTTACAGGCAGTTGTTAGCTGCCATGTGGGTACTGGGAACTGAACCAAGGTCCTCTCAAGAGCAGCCAGTGCTCTTAAGCCACTGATCCATCTCCCAGCTCCATATTTTTTTTTTTTTGGAACCTCTAATGTTTATTTTCTACAGCTGCACTGTTTTATACCTGTCTAGCAATACACAGTGGTTAAAATTTCTCTACATCTTTACCAACACTTTATAGGTTTTTAACCAAAGCTGTCCTAAATAGCTGTGAAGTAGTATCCCAACTCTTCCCCCCTCCCCCCTTCCTTCCTTCCTTGTTTCATATTTTTGTTTTTTTTTAAGGTAGGGTCATCTTGTAGCCACTTCCAGATGCCTGGAAGTCCCTATGTGGACCAGGCTGACCTTGATCTCCCCACCTGCCTCTGCCTCAGGAGTGCTGGGATCAAAGGCGTGCACCACCACACCCGGCAGGGTATCTATCTTATTGTCATTATTTCCCTAGTGATTGAGGATGAGCATCTTTCCTTTTGCTTGTGTGCTATTTATTCCTTTTGAGAAATGCCTACTCAAGTCCTTTGCTCATTTTTTAAATAGACTTTTTGTTTTTGAATTGTAGAAAGCTTCTATATATTATGGATATATAACAAGCATGATTTATACATCCTTTCCCCATGTTGTTGGGTGGGGGTTGGTCTTTTTGAGACAGGCCTCCCTGTAGCTCCAGCTGCCCTGGAACTCACTATGTAGACCAGGCTGGCCTTGAACTCACAGAGATCTGCGTGCCTCTGCCTCTTGAGTGCTGGAATTAAAGCCGTGTGCCACCACGCCTGGCGTGGGTTGCCTTTTTACTCTTGTTGATGTTCGTTACACAGAAGTTTTAAAATTTGATATAGACTCATATTTCTGGTTTTGCTTTTGTTGTCTGTATTTTGCTGTTATGTTCAAGAAATCGTTTCCAAATCCAGTGTCATGAAGCTTTGTCTTTAAGATCTTTGATCATAATATGTTTAGGTCTTTGATCCATTTTCAATTAAATTTTACACATGGTGTCAGGTAAGGGGTTCAACTTTATTGTTTCACTTGTGAATATCTATTTTTCTCAGCACCATTTGTTGAAGGCTTTTTTTTTCCCCTACTGAATGGTCATGACATGACATTAAAAATCCCGACAGACTTTATTACTGGACTCTTTTTTTTTTTTCCATTTATCTGTGTTTTTCTGTCAATTCCATTCTGTTTTGAGTACTCTAGTTTTGTGCTAAGCTTCTAATTACTTTTATGTATTTGAATAGAGAACACAAATGACTTTTAATGGTGATCTAGAAACTGGCCTGGACTAGTGGTAATGGTGCAGACCTGTTTCAGCTTCTTGGGGCAGAGACAGGAAGATCACAAGGTTAGGGCCTACCTGTGCTACAGAGTGATTTAAAGGCCAGCCCCAGCAACTGAGTGAGATTCTGTCTCGGAAAAAAATGTGAAGAGGGGTTGGGATGTAGCTAGTAGTTGTAGCTCAGTAGTTGCAAGCTTACCTAGCTCTGAGCTCAAGCCCTAGGTCTAGTACTGTATCTGTACTAAAATGTAGTTAGTATCTGTTATAGTGATAAAATTGTAACTTCTCAAAATTTGTTTCTGTCTACTTAACACTAGTTTAAAGATTAATAACATTGATAACATTGTTTTTTTTTAATAGCACTTCTAATATTTTATCACAGTATGATGGATTTTTTGGTTTGAGGCTGACATCAAAAAACCTACTTGTAATTGGACATTTAATTCTAACTTTTTTTTTTTTTTTTGGTCAAGATCTGGAATACAATGTTGGTCTGAAGGTATTTGAAAAGAATTCGTCTCAGAGCTGGTTAGATTCATATATATGACTTTGTGTAGAGAACCTTGACTAAATGACCTTTTTTGGGTTTTGTTTTGTTTGTTGTTTCCTTTTATTTCTTTTTTAGAATGGGCAGAGTTTTTTGGTCTTGGATGAACAAAGATTTGCAAAAGAAATTCTTCCCAAATACTTCAAGCACAATAACATGGCCAGCTTTGTGAGACAACTAAATATGTGTAAGTATGACTGACAAGTTTTTGTTTGTTTTGAGACAGGATCTCCCTGTAGCCCCAGATGGCCTGTAACGTACCATGTAGACCAGGTTGGCCTTTATCTCACAGAGATCCACTTGCCTCTGCCTCCTGAGCATTGAGACTAAAGGCGTGTGCCACCATGCCTGACCTGACTAGCAGGGTTTTTGTGTGATTAAACCATTTTTTTCATTAGAATAATAAATAAAATTCTGTATAAGCTTTATTTCTGACTTGTCTAATTTTAGTCATGTAAATTTTGAATCATTTTCAGATGGCTTCCGAAAAGTAGTACATATTGACTCTGGAATTGTAAAGCAGGAAAGAGATGGCCCTGTTGAATTTCAGCATCCTTACTTCAAACAAGGCCAGGATGACTTGTTGGAGAATATTAAAAGGAAGGTGAGCTTTTGTTAAAAATACAATTTTTATTTAAGCTTCAGAATTTGAGTACAGAAAAGGCCAGGTATGGTAGCACATACCTGTATCCCAGCACTTGGGAGACAGCGGCAGATCTTTGAAGTTTGAGTCCTGCCTGGACTATGGAGTGAAAGCTCATTGTCCCCTCCCCTCATTAATAACGAATATATAAATGAAAATGTATACAGAAAATTAGACTAATAAAGCTTTGATTAATTACCTCCCATTCCCAACATTCAGGACTCAACTCTGCTGAGGGTGCAGCCTTTATAGAGGGAAGGAAAAATGTTCAGTGTGTTGTGACAGAGGGTGAAGTTATCCGTTGTAATGGGAGGGTTCATTCCTAAGTTGGCTGAATAAAAAAGCTTCTGCTAGAATATCAGCCTCCTGGAGGACTTCTGTTTTAGTTCAAAATTTGGTTCATAATCTAGTATCAGAAATAAGTCCCTACCATACAGAAGGCAGGCATACTACATCACATTTTTTAATGAATACTATCTTCTAAAATAAGATTTTTACTACATTCATAAAGTGTGGATAGAAAGGGTTGAGGATTTAGTTCAGTGGTAGAGTTCTTTTGTCTAGCATGCACAAGGTTTTGGGTTCAGTTCCCCTCATTACCATAAAGGGGGGGGCAGTGAGAAAGTGAGGGAGGGAGAGGGATGGCATAAAGCCTAACCATAGAGTATTATACCTAACAAGAACAAGACCTTGAGCTTAATTGCTAATACTGCAGAATAAAAACAAGGTGGATGGCCCATGGAAGAAAATGTCCGATTGTACAGTTATTGCTGCATAATTTTAACTAAATGTGAACTGTGATAACATTTTTATTCATTCTTGCTGTTGTAATGAGATGGCTTATTCCTGTGTGCTGGTAAAAAAAAAAAAAAATCCACAAAAGTAAAATTATTTCTTGACTTCTCTTGTATTAAACTAGCAGGTTATTCTTTCCCTAGAATTTCATCTGGAATTTTTGGAACTAGATCTTACTTCTTGAATAGGTTTTAGAGAAGTTTTGAATTACAGTGATGGGGATTTAATATATATTTAATTTTCTGAATTTCTATTTTGAAAGGTTTCGGCTACAAAACCAGAGGAAAATAAAATTCGTCAGGAAGATTTAACAAAAATTATTAGTAGTGCTCAGAAGGTTCAAATAAAACAAGAAACTATTGAGTCCAGACTTTCAGAATTAAAAAGGTAAAAGTATTTTTATTTCCAGAAATAATCCTAATATGGAGATTCGAGGGGTGTATGTTGGGGTCTTCATGTTGGGGTCGGCTGTTTTAAGTAGTCTATTAAAGCCAAGATCAAAGGTCGTTTTTCTGTTACTCTCTTTACTTTTGTTTTTTATCATAATAATAGGTTTTAATTACAGTGATCAGAATACTATAAACCTAGGCACAAAGCTTAGCTTCCTTCTCAAACAATAGATCTTTCAAGTTAGTGTAGTAAATACAGTCCTGCATAGGTTAGTTTTCATATGGTGTTCACAAATAAATGAGGGCACACACTAAAGAGCTTACATATTTTTTTAATGACTGCTTCCTAAAATTCCTTCTTGTGGTCCTCTTAGGAAAAAGTAGGACAGAAGATAGAAGAAAAAAGCATAAGAAAGTTGCCCTACTTGATAGTTATTTCCCTTTTTAAAAAATTTTTATTTATAGGCCAGGTGTGGTAGTGCACGCCTTTAATTCCAGTACTCAGGAGGCAGAGGCAGGAGGATCTCTGTGAGTTCAAGGCCAGCCTGGTCTACATAGTGAGTTCCAGGCCAGCGGGACTACAGGGAGACCCTGTCTCAATAAGAACAACAATTTTTTTTTTTTATTTTTTGTGTGTATGAGTATATTGCCTGCATGTATGTAAGTGCACCTGGGTTGTACAAAACCTGTAGATGCCAGAAGAGGACGTTGGATGCCCTGGAACTGAGGGATGCTTGTTAGCCACTATGTGGGTACCAGGTCTTCTGCAAAAGTAGCTGATGCTTTTAACTGCTGAGCCATCTCTCCAGCCCTTGTTGCTTATTTCATATAGACCCAGGAAAGAGTTATTCAACGTTTTATCTTGTTTTACTATATTACTTTGTAGCATTTTCCTAGCTGCCACACTAATAATTTATATATAGATTAAACATGTTTTATTCTTACACAGCTGGGATTTCCTCTCAGTACTTAACACGAGCTTGAGAATTATTATTTTATGCATTCCATTTCTCCAATTAGTTATTCCTAACTTGAATAGCTTCATGAAGAGTAACTTTGGACTTTGATTCCTTGTTTGAATAAGCTTTAAGCTTTCCAGTTTTGCTTATTTTATCTAACTAATTACACTATTTGCTGTATTTATCTTGTGCCAGCTACTTGTGTCCTTGAACCTAATTCTTCGGATTTCAGTTTAGCCCTTAGGGAAACTGATCATTGACTCACCCTTAAATCTTAGAGGTAGCTATCTTCTACTTTAATAGGCAGATAGCATCTCTAAATTTGATTTTGAAAAAATACAGTAATTATTCATTAAGTACTAAAAACAGTTTCCATTTTTATGCCTTTATATGCAAATCCAGTGTGTAGATTGAGGAAGGTAGTTTTTGTAGAGATTAAACAAAGTTTAAAAACTTGATGATTTGATAATTCGATTATTTTTATACCCTGTTTGGCCTGCTAATATTTAGGAACTCCATTTTCAATTTTACAAAGACATGAAGGGAAGAAATTTTAAGTGTTGGGTTATTGGTTTGATATTGGATTTATGTCTTTAAGGAAAAAAAAACTTAAAAGGCTGCATATGACACTAGACGACGACTTTGATCTCAGTACTCTGAGGCAGAGGCAGGAGGATCTCTTGAGTTCAAGGCCAGCCTGAGTTACATAGCAAGTTTGGGGCCAGTCAGGGTTACATAGTGAGATCCTGTTTTTTAAAAAAAATCAAAAAGTAGAATTTACTTTTGCATGTGTTTGAGTCAGATCTTAAGATAATTTTAGAATTTCATAGACTTTAGTTTTGTTATAGCAGTTGCAGAATTATTTGTAAGATTGGACAGGTTCCTTCAGCTCTGTAGACCTCAATGTCCTTGTCTAGAATGCAATGATAATGATTCCTTTCTTGGCAGTGTTTAGAGAAGTTTAAAAAATTCACACACATGATGTTTAGCATAGTGTCTGGAGCATATCAAGTACTGGGTAAATGCCACTTTTCCTTGTTTCCTGAGGTGATTCACAGAATCTGAATCTACTGCTATTCATTTTAAAGCTTAGCTTATTTTTAAGCAAGAAACTTTACTAGGTTGTCAAAAGGAGTAAATTGCCTCTACTGTGTGATGTAATTTATGTCTTAAGGATTTTTACATATATTGCCCAAACTAGCAGATAATGCATTTAAGAAATAATTCTATAGTTGTGTTGAGGTAGTTGCCATCACCATGTAATCAAACCAGTTTTCTTGTGGTCTCATAAAAAAGTATTCTATAGTAGAAGTATAGGTGTCTAGTTATCTAAGTAAAGGTCTCACTGTGTAGCTCAGGTTGACCTTGAACTTGCAGTCTTCATGAGTACTGAAGTTCTCTGGTTTTCTTGATTCAAGATGTTGAGACTAGTTCTTCTTAATATTTTTTGTTTGTTTTGGTTTCTAAATAAACTTTTAATGTAGTGAGAACGAATCCCTTTGGAAGGAGGTGTCAGAATTAAGAGCAAAGCACGCACAACAGCAACAAGTTATTAGAAAGGTAAGAAGCCCCCAGCTCCACACTAGAATTTCTATTTGTTAATAAGTAAACAGTATTACTGTGTTTTGTGCACTTTTTTTAAAAATACTTTTTGCTCTAATAGGCATAGTTAATTTTTTAGTCACTTGACCACATTAGGAGTTCAACAGTGGTTTTCCAGTATATGCTAAAAACTTTGTATAAAAATAGCTATTAATGTTATAAGTTCTAGATATTGAGCTGAAAATTAATGGAGGAATTAGAATTTGTCCATGGCATTGTGTGCTTGTGATTTAGTCGTTGTGTATCAGTTTTCATTTGCCATTAAGAGGAGAAGCATATGAGTAATTAAGGGATCATTGTTTTTGCCTGTGACTAAACTAGACCCACAGCAACAAGTTCTTTTGAGGGGGGGTAGGTAGGGGAGAGATTCATCTTGTTCGTTCTTGAAAAGGCCCTTGAGCCAAAAATAGGCCTATGACTGACAAAATCTGGATCTAGTAAGACAGGCTTAGGCCAGAGATGAATAACAGTTGTTGTATTTGGCCTATGCTCAAAATAGATGTACTCATTTTAAAAATAAAGTGAGCAAATGAAGACTAAATGTAATTGAATGCAATTCTGTACAATTTAATTTGGGTCCATGTAGTTTAAAGACCTCTAGGCAGTTCTAGTACATGTCCTTGTAAAAGATATCTGAGTTAAAATGATAGTGTGTTCTTAAACCTGTACTTTGTAGAAGGAGTCTGTTAATTATTTTTCACAGAACGTGTTTTGATTAAATATTAACTTCTTCATCTGTAGATTTTTTTTTAATAAAAGCGATCATAGTTGAACATCATTTTTCACCAACACTAGTATTGCCTGCTCAACTTTGAGTTTGAAGATTTTTTTGTGTGTGTGAAGTTTAAATAATGCGTAACAGCCAATAACTTTTATTCTTCCCTGGAACTATCCTAACTTTGAAATTTACTGTTTGGTCTTAGATTGGGGTAGTAGGATGTAGGAAGTTCCAGTTATATTGAGCTTGTTAATGTATAGCAGGTAAATGCTAAATATTAGATGCCTCAACTCCTTCAGAGGAAAAATAAAACTTGACGACATGATTCAGTTCAAAAGAGAACTGAGATGAAGACAGATTTAGCCAGTGATTTATGTTCTCACAAATCAAGTCAGTGTGTTGTTTTGGAATTTTCCTGTAACGTTTATTTATTTATTTATTTATTTATTTATTATTATTTTGGTCATTTTGAGACAGGGTTTCCCTGTAGCCCCAGCTAGCCTGGAACTCACTTTGTACACCAGGCTGGCCCCGAACTCACAGAGATCTGCCTGCCTCTGCCTCCTAAGTGCTGGGAGGCATGCCCCACCACACCCAGCCTCAGTTTCATTTCTTTAAAATTTATAAATGTGGCTGGATGTGGTGGTGTACGCCTTTAATCCCAGCACATGGGAAGCAGAGGCAGGCTGATCTCTGTGAGTTTGACCAGCCTGGTATATATCACAGTGAAAGATTTATCGTCCTCTTTTTTTTTTTTCCCCCTTAAAAAACCAAAAAAAAAAAAAAAAAAAAAAAAAAAACTGAATCGTCCCATAGTTTTAATTTTGACTTTTTAACAAAATTGTCAGCATTTTCTATTGAATGAGCAAGTGAGCAGCTCTTTTTTAACTCTTAAATTAAAATATTCACTTTTGTCTGTGTTGGGGCTGGAGAGATGGCTCAGTGGTTGAGAGCACTGGCTGCTCTTGAAGAAGACTAGGGTTCAAATCCCAGCACCCACATGGCACTAACAGCCATCTGTAACTCCAGTTCCAGGGATCCAACACCCTCTTCTGACCTCTAAGGGCATTGTACAACATGGGTGCAGTTACATACATGCAGGCAATACACTGATGCACAAAAAGTAAAAATAATAAAGAAAACATTTTAAGTATCTGTTAATTATAAAGCAGACCATTTAGTACTTTCTTTAGGAGTGGGGTTGTACAATGTTATTGCAGTACAGTAGATTTACTTAATATTATTTTATCACATAATTAAATTTCATAAATCTTATGACTGTACAGTCTGTGTAGTTCTCCAGCCATTTTGGCCTTTATTCTTGGACTGTGATATACTGGTTTTCATTGTTTACCTTACAGTCTTCACTTTTTCGTAACATCTTTGGGTAGGATGCTAACAGTTCAATATTAAGGTATAACCTAAGATAATAGTTCTCATATAATGAGTGTTATCTGGAAGGCTTCCTAAACTTCAGTTAATGCATCCATTGCTGGGCCCCACAGAATTCAGATTGAGTATTCTTGTAGTGGAACTGAATGTTTATATGGCTAACAAGATCCTAGGCCAGTGCTGCTGGATGGTGTATTATACTTAAAGAAAATGCCTATAGATAGGGTTTGTTTGTAAGTCCTTTATCTATTTAATAGTTTTCCCTCTAAATTTAATCAGATGTTTGAATTTCTCTGTGTCTCTTAATTGGGAGTATGAAGTTTTGATGGATACATCTAAACAGTAATATTCAAGTCAGCTATTAAACTCATTCTTACCTGAATATTTTATGATTTATTCTAAGAGAGCTGGTAATTCCTTTTGCCCTAATTATATTATCTACTGTTACTGCTTTTGCATTATAAATCTTCCTGAAAACAAGCTAAGTAAAATACTGGAATCTATAGTCAGTCAGAGTTGGTATTATCGACAGAACAGTTAACTTCCTGGAAGCTGGTAATGTTTCGTTATATATCAGTTGTAAGATCCAGATTTCAAATGCTAATATGTGAGAAATTATAAAAAACTTAGAATTAGTTATTTGCTTTAAAGAATGATTTATTTAATGTACAAGAGGGCAGCAAACTGGGTGTTACTAGATCCCTAATTTAATTTGATAAAATTTGATAATGTGAACTAAAGAACTGAGTTTCTGAAAGAATTTTATTTACTTTTTCCTCTCAGATTGTCCAGTTTATTGTTACATTGGTTCAGAATAACCAACTTGTGAGTTTAAAACGTAAAAGGTAAGTTTTTATTAAGTGATATAATTTATAAACATTTTAGCGTTTAATCACCAATGACCTGAATTTGCTGAATGTCTGCCTCTGCAAATTTGCAAAGTGTGCCAAAGAACAGTACTCCCTTGCTAAATTTATATTTGTAATATTTTAAGAGTAATCTTATAGGGTGAATATCTCTTACCAAAATGCTTGGGACTAGAGATATTTAGGTTTTAATTTTTTTTTCAGATTTTTGAATATTTGCATAATGTGAGGTAACTTTGTGATGAAATTTATGGCTGAACTCAAAATTTATGTGTTCCATATACCTTTATGCATATATGCAATCTTTTTGATAATTTTGTGCAAGAGGCAGTTGATGTATAAAGCGGCTGAAAGGGTCCAGAGGGTTTTCATGTTATGTGCCTGAAATTCACTGGCCAGTCACATGAGTGCAAGTGAATTCTGTTGTTCTTGCCTTCATATCAGTGTTCTGGAGATACTCAACCTGTGTATCCTATTAGCACTGTCATCCTTCTGACTTCCTGATTTGGGTTCTTTTTTTTTTTAAAGTTAGGGTCTTATATTACTGAAGGTAGCCTCAAACTCAGTCCTCTCTTCTCTACCTCCTGAGTATGGGATCACAGGCATATATCACCATGCCCAGCTTCTTGCTTATGTTTTTGAGAAATAAGAATAGGCTAACTAAGGTCATTATGGGCATATAGATGTAATTAACAAAGAACCTATTTTTCATTCATGCTAGCAGTTTAAAGTAGCATTAGGCCTGATGAGGGGAACCTTTTTTAAAAAGGCTATTTATGCTGGACATGGTGATGCACGCCTTTAATTCCAGCACTTGGGAAGCAGAGGATCTCATGGGGATCAAGGCCAACCTGGTTCACAGAGTTACTTTCAGGCCAGCTGTGTCTAGGGAGATCCTGTCTCAAAAAAAGAAAAAAAAAAAAAAAACTGTTAGTAGAAAAAAAAACAAATACTATTTGGTTTTTCTCTTTTTTAAAATATATTTTTATTTTATGTACACAAGTGTATTGCTTGCGTGTATGTAAGTGCAGCCATGTCGTCCAATGCCTGGAGAGATTAGAAGAGAGTGTCAGATCCCTTGGAATTTGAATTACACACAGGTGTTAGCTGCCATATGGGTACTAGAATTTGAACCCAGGTCTTCTCCAAGAGCAGCCAGTGTTCTTAACCACTGAGACATCTGAAAAAATATTGGTTTTTTGGTCTTTTTCTTTTTTGGTTTTTTTGAGACAGGGTCTTCCCGTAGTCCCAGCAGACCTGAACTCGCATGTAGACCAGGATGGCCTTGAACTCTCAGAGATCTGCCTGCCTCTGCCTCCCAAGGGCTGGGATTAAAGGCTTTATGACCACGCCTGGTGGGTTTTTCTCTTAAATATAATATACCTAGTCTTTTAAAACTCTGAATCTAAATGGTAGATTGTAGTACCTATAAATGTATTAGCTACTGTTGCCGTTGTTACACCTAAACCAGAGGAATAACTGACAAAAGACCCAAGATGGAAGAAGGAAAGGCTGAACTTATATAAGGCTAGGATTTGGGCAGTTTGATTATGACTAGAACTTTGTGACTCTATTTCTGCTTCCCCTCTTGTTCCATGGTACTTACTTGTTTTATTACTAAGCACGTATATATAAAGAGTTGTATAGTTGTAAAGAGTTTCTTTTGTATTCTTATTGAAGTTTTTTTATTCACTACTAAAGTAAGTGTTGAGGTTTGGATGGGTAAATTATTAGAAACCTTAAAGTCCCTATTTTTTTGCTTTATGGAACTGCATGGATATTATTCTTATTTACAGGCCTCTACTTCTAAACACTAATGGAGCCCAAAAGAAGAATCTATTTCAGCACATAGTCAAAGAACCAACTGATAATCACCATCATAAAGTAATTTTTAATGTATTTTATATTTATTATCTCAAACTAAATTTTATTATGGCAATATTTCATGCAGTCAAAGAAGTTTAGTGAATCATAATGTAAGTGCTCATTCCCCAGCTCTGTTAAATAATGGCATTTTCATTATTTGCTTTAGATTATTTTAAGAAATAAATTACTACAGTTATTCTACCTGCTCGTTCCCAAGCTTCAATATTTGTTATTGCCATGACTTTTTTATATATGTGAATTCAGGAATAATAGTTTGCATTACTTTGTATATATCTAGACTACATATGATGTCATTTTGTACATACTACTCTGCAGTATGATTCTTCCTCTCCTTTAGTGCTAGAGATTGATTGAATTCAGGGCCTCTTACATGCTAGGTATGCAGTTTACCAGTGAGCTGTACCTCCAACACAGTGTGTCCTTTTTGTTGTTTTGAGATTGTTAAAACAGATGTAATTCACTGTGGTGTTGAACAGTACAATAACATAACTGTTGAAGTGTAATGATTATGAATTTTTCTGCTAGCTGATTTCATCTTCTGTGATAAATGTGCACTGATGAGAGTGATTTTCTCTAGGTGTTTAAAAAAAATTTTATACTTTCATTTCATTATGTGCTGTATAATTTGTCAGTCCTACTAATCTACCATCAGACTAACCTACCATCAGACTAGTCCAAATCTCTTTATGATATTGCTCTCATTGATACTTTTTTTTTCCTTTTTTGATGTACTGAGGATCAAATCTGAATCCTTGCTAGTCAAATGCTATACCACTGAGTTTGCACTATGAACTGTTAGAATTTTTAAATACTGCTTCAGGTTTATTATTAAATTATCGAGCTTTTTGTTTTTGTTTTTGTTTTTTGTTCCTGCAACAAAACAGCATTAACTTCAGATGCCAGTCTTCAAATACTTTTATTTAAGTAATCAAGTATACATAGATTTTGTGTTTGGATTGAAAGTGCCTATAAGTAGATGAAGGTTTTTCAGTTAAATGGAATTTATATATTTTAAAGTATTTCATGTCTTTTAGATGATTTCTTTTGAATTTAACTAGAATTTCTATATTTAAAAATACTTGACATATTTTACCTAACATTTAGTATTGAAACCTAAAAATTGCTGCATTATAATAATGTAATAATGACTAGCTTACTTTAGAGAATTGAACTTAATTTAATTAATGTAACTGGTCTGAAAGTACCTGTAATTATTTTCTTTCATTTCTTTGCTAGGCCCTGAACCTAGGGTCCCATGCTTGTTAGGCAAATACTTTACCTTTGAGGTATACCTCCAGCCACCTTTTTGAAAATTTTGTGATATGGTCCCATAAAGCTGTCTAGGCTGCTCTTGATATTATTCTGTAACCCAGCCAGGCCTTAAACTTGCAACCTTCCTGCCTCAGCCTTCTAGTAACTGGGATTATAGGTCTTTGACACCAGGCCTACCTGTGTACCTGCTGCATCTTAATATTTTAAAAAATTATATTGGTAAGATAGCCAAACTATAATTTAACTGTGGAATAATTGGAAGTACTGGTTTTCTCTTAGTGAAACTATTTAATGAGTAAGAATAAAACCTGTGAGATACAGCAACTTCAGATGAAACAATTCCCATTCACACAGTTGGATGTATGATTATGCTTGACATTT
The DNA here is from genome assembly GCF_000622305.1 of Nannospalax galili. Taxonomy (NCBI): domain Eukaryota; kingdom Metazoa; phylum Chordata; class Mammalia; order Rodentia; family Spalacidae; genus Nannospalax; species Nannospalax galili. The sequence goes on along the minus strand of NW_008346293.1, from coordinate 1,376,325 downwards.
CTGAAGGCTGAGAACTTTTTACTATTTCAGTATAAAAAGCACTTTAAAGTTTGAAAGCTCTCTATAGAAACGTTTTTGGGCACGTCAACTACAATAGAGTAGTTGTTAAGTAAAATGCAAGTAATATGCTTCATACCTCTGTAAAGTGGTACTAGTAACCCATTAGTACATGAATCTTAGACTGGCAGATGATAAAGCTGTTTTGTTTACTACTTTATCCTCAACATTTAGTAAATGGTACGTGTCTAGTTTTTTAAAATGATGTCCTTTGTAGCAGTCCATGTATTTTTTTTTTGGTTTTTTTTTTTGTTTTTTTTTTTTTCCTGATTCCTTAGGTTCCACACAGTAGGACTGACGGTTTAAAGGCGAGAGAACGGATTTCAGATGACATAATTATTTATGATGTTACTAATGATAATGCAGATGAAGAAAATATCCCAGTTATTCCAGAAAGTAATGAGGATGTTATATCCGATCCCTCCAGGTAAGGAAGGAATTAAAAGATAAAATTTATGAAAATATTGGTCATTTTTCTTGTCAAAAAGCTAATTTAAAAATCATTTTTGTTCTTTGAACTGATATCTATCTCATACTTGGAGTGTTGAATTGAATAATTGTCCTGCATGATTTAACTAGATAAACCCTATCCTCCTAGAAAACGAGGAAGGAGAATTACTGATTTTTACTCTTTTTTTCTTTGAATTAAACATTTTTCATTGATGCCGTGTGGTTTTCTGTCTTATAAATTGTCAACATTTGTGATTAAGCTACTTACCCAAGAAAAGGAAGCCTTTTTTGATACATGATTTGGGCATTTCCCTAGAGAATGAATGGATAAAATTTACTTTTGTCTGAAATCATACTTGGTTTTTCTTATATTGTTGAAGCTGTAGCCAATACCCTGATATTGTAATTGTTGAAGATGACAATGAAGATGAGTATGCACCTGTCATTCAGAGTGGTGTTCAGAGTGAACCAGCCAGAGAGTCCTTAAGTTCAGGCAGTGATGGCAGCTGCCCTCTCATGTCTAGTGCTGTCCAGCTAAATGGCTCATCTAGTCTGACTGCAGAAGATCCTGTGACCATGATGGATTCCATTTTGAATGATAATATAAACCTTTTGGGAAAGTGAGTGCTTTTCTAGATGTTGTCTAAACTTAATTGCTTTCTTTATTCAGTTCAGTAATAAACCTGAAGTAATATTTAAAAATTTGGTGTCGTCAGTGTAAAAATGTTAGCTCAAGTGGTACAGTGATCTTTTTAGATGGTCACCCCATTTTCTGTTGATTGAGGTTGAGTTCCATAGTGAAAGTGATTTAATTCTCCCATGAAGAGTCTTGGAACTTTCATGGGTTCTTTAGAATTTTTTTAACGAAATTCTTTCTAAGGACTTCATGATTGTAATGTACCAATTCTGTGGATTAGTCCAGTTCCTATTAAGGGACATAGAGCGTTCAAAATGCAATAATTGATAGTATAGAACTGGAATATTAAGAAGTTTTAGACTAATGAGATAGTATAGAAGAAAAAGGTAAATCAGGCTGTTGATGCAGCACCTCTTCTGAAAATTGTGAATTTGTATAAAGAGTATGAATTCTCTTTACAAATTTTCAGAAATTTCAGATCTTGAATGAGATGTGTTAAGATTAGTAACTGTTAAGGACTTAGGATTTCCTAAGGATACTTTGTATAGCTAGATTTCAGTGGTGATTTTAAATGTAAGAATGAAGATAAATAATAAATCGATTTTTTTTTTTTTTTTTTTTTTTAGGGTTGAGCTGTTGGATTATCTTGACAGCATTGATTGCAGTTTAGAGGACTTCCAAGCTATGCTGTCAGGAAGACAGTTTAGCATAGACCCGGATCTTCTGGTTGATGTAGGTATTTTGGGTAATCTTTACTACATTGGTAATTTGCATACAAAGTTAATACTGTTTTTTTTATTCTATACTGTTTTTGCATTTTCTTAAAGATTTTATCAGAAAGCATAAACAGATGGGTTTGGAGCATTGATGAAGAGTGATCACTGTGCCTCTGAGAAGCACTTTAGTTTACTCCCCTGTAATAACATACCACTTCTATTCAGTAGTCCTATTACACCTAGGTCTTGTCTGGACTTGTTATTGTGTATGTATATAGTTTATTCTAGCTAAATTGTCACTGAATAAAGATCTTGGGAAATTAGTAATAGGTCTTGCCTGGACTTGTTATTGTGTATGTATACAGTTTATTATAGACTAAATTGTCACTGAATAAAGATCTTTGGAAATTAGTAATAGAAGTATCTAGCCTGGAAACATCATGGAAACATTTCTTAATCCTTGGGCAATTAACATTTTCTATTCAAAATATGTTATTATATTTCTCATATTTTTTATGCTTTGAGTTCCAAGGCTTCTCTGTTCCAGCCTTTGTTTAGTTTACCACTTGTATCAACTTGGTTCTGACATGATCTGGCTTGAGAATCCCTTTCTGATCATTTCAGTCTTTATCATCTTTCTAACTCATTTTCTTTTTTTTTTTGAGACAAGGTCTCACCATGCAGACTTGGCAGATCTAGAATTTGCTATGTACACCAGGTTGGCCTCAGTCTCACAGAGACCTGCCTGTATCTACCAGGATTAAAGGCGTGTGCTACCACACCCAGTGGATTTTCAGTTTTCTTTTGTCTGTAGCACTCTTCTCACCCTATGCAAAGCTTTCTGTACTTGCTTAGCTTGTCCTGCTCTCTTTTTTTTTCTGTGTTCTGTTCTTTATTCTGAGAAGTTTTTTGCTTACAATACAGCACCTTTCATATCAAAAGAATCTATAGTATCATTTTAATGAAACCAAAAGGAATTAGTGCTTTCTTACTCTCTAGTTGTATTTCTGCTTAATTAGCCCCTTTACATCATTTCTCATGAAATTAGCTTGTCACATGGCTTAATCACTTTTTTTCCAAACCATTAGCACCACAGAAGATGTATTTCACTTTTTTTGAAAGTTTCCTTCCCATGCTGATCAGTGTTGCTATCCTTAAGTAAATTAGGCTTCCACATCAGCTTAAAAACAGTAACCAGTCTCCTTGTGGCCATTAATCCTATCTAGTCCCAACTCTAAATCTAAATCTAGGACCTTTCCAAATGTCTCCTTCCCTCGATTATAAAGATTGAAATAAAATCCCTTAATTGGGGGGTCTATAAGTCCTTATGGTTTTATGACTATGTCCTTTAAATTTGACTTTGAACATTTACTGAATGTGTCAACTTCCCCATATTTGCAGAGAGTAATTCACTGTGCTGCCGATCTTCTCATTAGTGCCTGTTTCCAAGTTTGTATCCTTTGGAGGAAGTACTTCCTCTTTAAAACCAGTTTGTATACCTGCCCTCAGACTCTCTGTCTCTCTGCCACCCCCACTTCTCTCACCTGGCTCCAGTAGATACATATTGTCCACATCTCTTTACAGACCAAGCATTTTGACAAGTTTCTCTGCTCATTTACCATTGTGCTTCTCTAACTCCTTCACTACGACTTCCGAATTGAGTGGCTATGTATTTTTACCTTTTTATTCAGTCCCTTCTGAAGAAACTATGGATCGTCTTGTTTTGTATTTTTTTCTCTCGCCTGTCTCATCTCTTTTGTTTTTTCCACAGCAAGTTAGTTTTGGGTGATTTTACTTGTTTGCTTACTTTCATTTTTTCATTCGTTGGGCAGGTGGGATATTGTTTTAAATTAGGTAAGTCTGGGTTCTGGTATTAGCTCTTGTTACTAAATGTTACTGTTCATCTTGGAAAGGTCAACTTTGTTTTTTTTTGGTTTTTGGGGGTGTTTTTTGAGACAGGGTCTCTTGGATCCTCAGGCTAGCCTCTTAACTCCTGAGTGCTGGAATTACAGGCTTGCACCACTATACCTAGTTATTACAGTGCTGGAGATTGAAGTTAGAGTTTCATATTTTCTTTTTTTGGTCTTTTCGAGACAAGGTCTCCCTGTAGCCCCAGCTGTCCTGGATTCACTATGGAGACCAGGCTGGCCTCGAACTCACAGAGATCCACCTGCCTGTGCCTCCCGAGTGTTGGGATTAAAGGTGCGCACCACCACGCCCGGCAGATTTTCATATTTTTGTGCATGCTAGGCAAACCCTCTACTGAGTTACATCCCCAGTGTGGAAAAGTTAACGTTCTTTTCCAAGTTCTCCATTAAGTTTGACTAATGCCTAACATGAAGGGCTATGGTGGGGGGGTTAAAAAAAATTAACCCTATTACTAATACTGCATTTTAGTATTATGAGTAATTTGCAACAGAATTTGTTTATGAGACAAGACCTTACATAACACAGACTGGTCTTGCACTCATTATGTATCCAGGGCTATTGAATTTGTGACCATCCTGTTTCCACCTCTCAGGTGCTGGAATTACAGGTGTGCCATACAGCAGAATTTTTTGTTGTTGATTTTAGAGGCACTGGGCCTCTTTTTGTGTGCCTAGGCACTCTGTTTCCTCTAAGAACTATTCTTTTTCCTGACATCTTCTACTTGGGGGCACTCAATTTTGTATCCTTTTATAAATTTTATCTACCTCTTTGTTTTTCCTGTGTGAAGTAATTTTGAGTTTTAAATTGCTCTGAAATGTATGTTTATCTGTTTCTTAACTTTTTTCAATTCAAACTTGGCTTGAATTCCACTTCCATGACTCGGGGATCATCACCATTATATTTGTCTGTCTTTAGATTATTTAAGTTCAGTGCCTAACCTTATTTCTTAAACTCCCTGCCGTTTATACTGTTCTTGTTTGTATATTAATATCAACTTTTCCAATATTATTACCCCAGAGTCATCTTGGTTTCCATTCTACGATCTCATCATTAAATAACACATATTTTCCAAAATAACATTGACAGTCTACCCTAATTCTATTTTCAGCTGTTACTAAGACCCATATTCTTTCATCCATGAATTATGTTGTACTATCAGAAATTTAAAAATCTTGCCATGGCTTGCCTTGTTTTGTGAAATGGCAAAAATGGCCAAGATATGAATTAAGTAAGTATACTTCAGAGTCTGGCTTTTCTCTCCAGAATTCAGTCCTTTGTGTTTCAGGATGGAGTTAGCAGGAAGAACCGTTGGGGCCTAAGAATTCAGTAAGTTGTGACAATTCCTCATACAAACTACTTGTTTCTACTTTCATTATGTATATTTTGGGAATATATGTGAGGTACTCCTGGGTCAGTGAGTAGGATGTTGAGGCCAAAAAGAAGAGGGACTGTTACATCGCTGGCCCTTCTCTGGTACTACACTCCCAATAGGTGCAAAATTGCATCAGGTTTTTGAGGTATTAACAGGCTGAACTGACAATTAGCAGTCTTACGTAGTCGTCTACAATCAAGGACTTGAGCTCTTTACCTCTTTAGCAGTCAGTAAGTTATATGAAAACAGAAAGAAATAAAATGAAAAAGAGAGCCATGGATATTTTTAAGACTGTGGTCTTTAAACAGGAGTCAGGTTCTAAAGAGGATACTTATGGCATCTCTCTCTACATTTCATTATGTTTTGTGAATCATTGGCTTTCATCATTCTCATAAAATGCTAACTTCTTATTTACTTTGTTGCTCAAACCAGTCTCAAGGGTCTTATTCCTGAAAGGATGTGGTCTCATCTACTCAGTGCTTTATTTTTTAAACTTCTGTATATAACTTTTGAACTCAAAACTGTTACTTGGATTGGACTAAGCCATTTCTGAAACATGCCTTACCTGCTTTGTGATTGCTAGTCTTGCAAGTACTCTTCCATTTTCCAAATTCTAACCATTTTTAGGACTGATGATATATATTATCTGGTTTTATTAAGGACTTTTTTGTTTGATCATGTATATGCTTTTGTCTGTGCTTTCTTCTCATTCTCTAAACTCTTCAGTGCATTTAAACTTCACTACTCATTGTTAATACTGGATTGTATCTGAATGTATATTTTGGCTGTTTGATGTTGGTGTCTTCTAGAGTGTAAGCTCCCGGAGAGCAGAAATAATGTCATTTTGTTTTCTTCATGGTGTCAATAATTTCTTAAATGCCTAGTAAATCTCTGTGGAAGGAGGTTTGAAGCTTATGACTTGAAAGTTATGTTTATGAACTGGCCTGATAGGGAATACATCTCATAGGCATTGGTCTAGTCCTTAGAACTTCCCTTGCTAGGTGAAGGGAATAAAACCAAATAGGTGTGCCATTTTGTCAGACAGATCCACTTGATATGTAGCTTAGGTTTCACTAGCATAGAGTAGATTCTATGACTCTGTTGTCTAATTAGTAAGTATTCAATGAATGCTTAGTGTCAGCGCATGGGACTCAGCCTTTGGTGCCACATAATGACAAAGACATTTAGGGAGGAAAGAAAAAAAAAATGAAAGAAATGAAATTGAAGATTAATGATAGAGATAAGAATTCTGGGAAACTAATATTTGACTCCTGGTGTACCCCACTGTACAGAATTTCTTACAGCATAAAATTCCATCTAGTTCATGGACCAATTTGCTCTGCTCTTATTTTCTTTCTGTTTTCTTGCTTTTCCAAACTTGTTTTGCTATGGAAACTTTCTAGTGTAGTAGTGACATCTCTTCACGCAACATGGTTGTATAAAATTTTTAACACACAATTATTTTTTAATATTTTTTTAAACTTACCATCTTTCTTGTTTGGTCTTTCAGCTTTTCACTAGTTCTGTGCAGATGAATCCCACAGATTACATCAATAATACAAAAGTAAGTTTTAATTCATGTTGCTCAGGACCCATAGTTATAAAAGTCTGAAAACAATCCTAGTAAAAGAGAGCAGTATCACTCACAGTTACAGAAAACATTTTATATTACCTAAGATGTGTGATTGAGATAGTAAAATACTAGATGAAAACCAAGCATTTGGTTACGGGGTTTTTCTTTCATTGCCAGATTCTGCTGACATATGTGGGATTCACTGTCAGTATGAAGTCAGCCTTTTGGTGCTGGAAAGTCACCTGGCTTTGACTTGTTCAAGTATTTCTTTGAAATAAATGGTTGACATATGATTTTTGCATTTCACATTCTCATTGTATATAAGCAGCTTCTCAGCCTTTTTTTTTTAAATTAGAAAATATATTAATACACACGAATTTTTAGTAACTGAAAGAAAAACAAATTCATACAGTAGGATAGGGGCTGTAAGTTTTTTTCTTTTTTAAACCATAAATAATATTTCAGCAAATACATATTCCAGTTGGGCCTAGCAAATTGACAGGATTCCTTAAAACTTTTTAATGTATAGTAAGGACAGTTTGATGTCATAACAAATGGTTATACACTTTGTTTTGTGTAGCTTACCATCTTGACTAATGCACTCCCTGTTTCTTACATGTACACTGAGTTGTTCAACCTTAATTTTTCACTGGTGACAAAAGTAAATCATGTTCAGATTCTAGATTAGTAAAATCAGAATTACATTTTTATTCCTGTTGTTTAATATAAAAGTGAGACATCTCAAATATAAGCAATTAACAGTGGTGAGTTGAATTTTTCTGTTGTCATGTGTAAGGACATAGCTTGGCTAGATTTCTCACATTTTTATAGATATATCTTGACTATCTTTGAGCTTCAAAAGTTTGTGAATTTGTAAAGTAAGAAATTCATCATATATTATTTGGGTAATTTATATCAGTAATTGGCATACTATTTACTATACTGTAGATGCCACATTATTTTTTTTTAATTTTGCAGGCTGTATATCACAACTAATGCTATAATTGTAAGCTTAAAATAGATTTGGATAATACATAAAAGAATATGAGGCTGTATTCCACTAGACTTTTTAAATAAATGGGCAGTATGCTGAATTTTGCCACCATTTACCTAGGTTTATAATATAAATTTCCATCAGCCATCTAAGTTGTTTCCGTAAATATGACTATCTATTGAATGTTATTAAATGATACCATATTTTAGTTTTGTCAATGTGCTGCTTTACTGGTTTTGCTAGAAACAGTTATTTTTCTTGGGTCATTCTCCTTATTGTAAAAACTAATAACTTGAGTATGGTTTTCAGAAATAGTTAACCAAGAAAAGTTGTATATGATTTTTCATTATGGTTCTGAGTCCAGAGTAACTGAGAATTATGGGTGTTTTATATGTCATTCTTTATGACAAAGATACATGATATGAATTACCACATTTTCCTAATCTGGAAGTCTTAGTATGACTATCTGAGTGGGCATTACTAGTGAGTACAAATTTGTATGAGAAGGGAAATCCATTTATTATCCTGGTTTTCAGATTTTAGATTATCAATAGTGGCATTCTTGGGAAATGCCTATTTTAGGGAATATAAAAATGGAATTAATATTTTGTGACTACTAAAAGTGATGAACTGTTTCCACTTAAATGTTTGGAATGGTTTAGTTTTTATTACAGGGCCATTATCTTTGTGGAATCTTGTAAACTTTTACTGTTTCATTTTATGGTCAGAGGAATTGTAGGACTCATACAGATGTCTATAATACCATACATACTAACATAACATGTAGAAATTTAGGACTTGTAGTATCTGGAACTTAGGAGTTATTTAGAGGTAATTATGAGCCTCCTGCACCTCAGAGTTTGAACATCGATGAAAAGATCACTGAAGAAATTTATAGATTTAATTCTCCTATGATAATCAGAATTCTGAAAGAAGATAGTGGCTGAAAGAAACAATCTAAATGAAAGGAAATAACCTAGAGTCACAAAAAGGACAAGAAGCACCATCTCAACTTTGAGGCTTCTAAGAAGAGGGAGAGTTTTAAAGCTACCACAGTGTCACCCTTAGCTGCTTTACATTTGTTTGTGCTAGATGTTGTGTCTACGTGAAGAAAATTGTGTGATGCATTTTTAATCAAAACTGCTTAAAAGGCATATTTAATTATCCCTACTAGCATTTGAAACCAGATATCTCTGATTCAGTCCCATTTTTTTTGTCTTGACAAATTCTGTCTGTTGTATTATTGAAATACCCTCTTCTTTCATCCTAGATCAGGAACTTTATTTATTCCCCTTAAGGACAAGTTTCTTAACCAGTTTTGTTAACTCTAGTCAATTCTCTTCTTTCGTTCATCTTTCCTGATGTCCTCCTTTCCAGTATACATCAGATGTATCAGTATTACATATTTCATCAGCTTTTAATTTTTGATTCTTTGAAACAAGTTTCTATGAAACAAGTATTTTTATGTATTTTTTTCTTTTAGTCTGAGAATAAAGGATTAGAAGTTACCAAGAACAATGTAGTTCAGCAAGTTTCAGTGTCAGAAGAGGGAAGAAAATCTAAGTCTAAACCTGGTAAGCATGGAAATAGTTTCGGTTTCTGTAGGTTTTTGTTTTGTTTTATTTTGTTTTAAGAGCTTAATGTAGAAACTAATGCAAACCGTGGAAAATCTTGTTGTACTTCACAGCTCAACAGGCTGTGCTATAATAGCTCAGTGATAGAGCTTTGCACGGGATGTGCAAGGCCGTGTGCTCAATCCTCAGCACCACAAAAAACAAAACCCGTAAAACAAGTGAATACAAGTTGCTGACTTCACTTCTCTGCATGATATCTCAGGGCTCTAGCATTTAAATGAAGCTGGATTAGTGAGGCGATGGTTCTTATAGTTGGACTTTTTTCTTATTTAGCTTTAGGAGACTTGAATGATCTCATTTCTAGATTGGTTAATGAAAAGTTAATTTTCCTGAGTTAGTGTTTTAAAACTTTAAAGTATATAATTTCTTATTTGGGTATATAAGAGTATTTTCTGATCTTTATAGATAAGCAACTTATCCAGTATACTGCCTTTCCACTTCTTGCATTCCTTGATGGGAACCCTGCTTCTGCTATTGAACAGGGAAGTACAACATCATCAGAAGTTGCACCCTCTGCAGATAAACCTGTAGAAGTTGATGAGCTGCTTGATAGCAGCCTGGACCCAGAACCAACCCAGAGTAAGCTCGTTCGTCTAGAACCATTGACTGAAGCCGAAGCGAGTGAAGCCACACTGTTTTATTTATGTGAACTTGCTCCTGCACCTCTGGATAGTGAAATGCCTCTTTTAGATAGTTAAATCCCCAGGAAGTGGACACTACATGTATATATTCATCAAAATGATGAACTATTTATTTTAAAGTATCATTTGGTACTTTTTTGTAAATTACTTTTTTTGTTTATAATCAGATACTGTGGAATAAAAGCATCTTTTGCTTTTCTGACTAACCATACTCTTGCAAAGCTTTCAGATGTTACTCAGCTGTCTAGGTATGTAAACATTAATACACAGTACTGGTATATCTTTAAGTTGGATTCAAATGACCGTTTTTTCCAATTGTAATTTGGATTTATTTTTTATAAATGTGACCATTAATCCCAGTTAAACTTGTTTTACTTGTTCAATGCTATTCTCAGTTAAGTCTCCAGAACTAAAGGTAGCCCACCTAAAGCTTTTCCTGGTTCAGTTACTTTTATTATTTTTTCACTTATTTTATAAACTGGGAACATGAAGTGCCTGTATCTTGTAATATTTCATGTCTCTCTTGGTTCAGAGAAACTCACTTATGTTCAGAGAAGCTTATTCAGGTTCAACAGAAAAGGCAAAGTGTACACAAGTAATGACTGTTTGGTATGGTTTCAGCTTCATAAAGAATATAGAGACAGGTTGGAGTTAATTAACCCCATCCACTTAGACTAGATGTAAGGAAAGGTTTTCTGACTTGTGTTCTTTTAAACCATGCTATTTAGTAAAATAAATATAATAAATATTGAATACTAGTATTTGTTATGTGTTGTCTTTAGATGTGATGCTCTCAAGATTTTTTTTTTTTTTCCTCATAGGAAGGAGGTGTTTTTAAGCTGTAGGCGCTATCCATTTTTATCTCAATATGCGTCATATCAAGATCTTTCTGTCTCATCTGAAAAAATAGACTGTATATTGCAGTAAGGGAGGAATATGATGTTTCTCATTTTAATTTATTTTAATTTTCTTTGTTTAAAATTATATTGGCTTACTTTCTATGTTTCTAATAAAGAACTGAGAGAAGTATGCCTCTCACTGTTGCAAATAAGGTAAGAACATCATCACTGGATGTCACCAAATGCTTACATAATTTTGCCCTGAGACCAGAGAATCAAATCAATTTGCCCCTTTGGGACAATTAGAAGAATTAGAGAAGCTTTAACTTTAAGACAAGGGCACTTTATCACTTGATGAAATGCACCTTCAGGCAGAGGGCTAGGTGGAGTGCAGTTAATACCTGAATATTGTATAGGATTATGCAATGAAGAACTTCAAAAAGGCTTTTCTTTTTGGCTGTATTTTGCCTTAGGTATTAGAAATTTTCTTCTATGTTATAAATTTAAGATTCAAGCTAAGACCTAGCCTAACATATTCAAGGCCCCAGGTTCAGGCTGGACACTAATTCAGAACTTGGGTGGCAGAGGCCCTAGCTCCAACAATAGAATTTTGTTGATATAAGACCTACAGCAGTTTCCAAAATGAATTAAGTGATCACTATTCTAAAGCTTGTTTAAATAGGGAGGAATTTAGAAATAATGCTTAAGAGATTTTTCTCTTCTCTTTTGTTATTGTGAACTGGGATCCAGTTCCTTCTCTTTGGGGTCATTTTGGAGCTCAAAATTTCAACTTTGTATTAGTAGAGTGAGTGAGTAGAGCACATTCTGCTCTGTGCATGTAGAGGTCAGAAAACAGCAATGTCCCCCAGCTCTTATCTGATAGTTTTTAAGTTGGCATTTAATATTTTTCAACTTAAATATAAAACACAGGAGTTACCCTTCTGTCAAATGTGTTCAGGTGAATCAAAATGGATACATACTATAGTGATTTGTTCTTACTAATTTCTTCTGCTTTCTCCAAAGAATTTTATCGTGTGTGAAATTACACATTGATGATCCTGTGAGTCTTAACGTCAGCTGAGAAATAGTCTTGTAACTGAGATTTCTAGACATGTAAAAAGCCTGTGTCTAATTATAAATATACAAATAAATGATCAAGTACAAATACATGTGGTAGCAACAGTTAGCTAGATGAAGCTTTCTGTCATGAAGCTAGGTTATATGCTTTTGCAGTGGGCTCTGTAAGTTCTAATAAATCAGCAGAAGAAATGAAGCCTAGCATTGGTCTTTTCTGATTCCCCCCCTCCCTCCCAGGCATTCCTCCACTGGCTTGATGCAGAGAAGTATGTAGTTTCTAGTATGTATTCAAGAAAGAACAAACTTGGCTTTCCAAATTCCTATTTACAGGAGAGCTACTCGTCACTCCTCTGCACCTGTTTTAGACTTTGGTTTACATAGTAGTAAACTTTTTTGATTAAATATTGAGTTTTTTAGATATGTTGAAGCTTTTAGTGTTCACTGATACCGAAGAGTCCAAATTTTGATGACTTGTTAAATATAAAATATGAAATGTTTTCAGAAATACATCCTTTAGTGAGAATAGTAGGATTTAAGGACTTAAAATAAAGGCTTTTGAGCATGAGTTTTATAATTTTCATTTTTATTGATAACAACCTATAAGAAACTTAATGTAAAATAACGTAAGAGTAAGTTTTGAATTTTATTTATTTTTATTTTATGTATATGTGTGTTTTGTCTGCATTTAAATCCACCTTACGTGTATAGTGCCCATGGAGGCCAGAAAAGGGCATCAGGTCCCCTGGAGTTAGGGACAGTTGTTAGCCACCATGTAAGTGCTGGTAACCAAATCCATCTCTCTAGCCCCATAAGAGGAGTTTTGTTACAATAGATATTAGTTCTTTGAACTTTTAGAATTATACATCAGAATTCACTATTACTAGGTTATTTTTGTGCTGCTCGTGACTTGACCAGGTCAGCTTTCATATTGTTGAAAGCAGGATCAGAAAGATATAAACAAACTTGAAAACTTACAAAATACACAAGTATCCTACATAGATACCTTAACCAAACTATTTCACTAAAAACAATGAATAATCCTATATCTACTAAACTGTATCAGTAACTGCAATGATAGGAGGGAGGAATTGGCTTATTTTATTAGAAGGTTGTCACTACTCAAGAAGCAGTATGGTATTTGCCTTTTAGAAATACATTTTTATTGATTCTTTGAAAATTTCATAGTGTATTTTGATCATATTCATATACCTACCTCTACCCTTCCCCTTCCCCCATGATTTCATGTCCTCTGCTATTTTCTTTTGTTAAAGACCTATTGAGTCTAATTTGTGCTCCCCAGATGCTCTTATGTGTAGTTCATATCTTGGATCTGGTCAGCCTACCAGGCATTTTCTCCCTCTCCCAGCAGTTGTCGGTTGCCAAAGTGGGCTTGTATTAGTTGTATTGCAAATTCCAGGACAACCATTGGAAAGCATTTTAAGTATAACTGATGGGGCTGCAGAGATGGCTTAATGGGGACAGTACTTGTCATGCAGTCCCTAGAGGTTGAACCCCCAGAACCCACATAAAACTAGGCCGTATCAGCATCACAGCTGCTTGTAATCCCAGTACTTGGGAGAAGGATCCTCAGGGCAAGCTCTAGTTTTAGCAAGACCCACGCCTCAATGAATAAAGTGAAAAGCAATTGAGGAAGATACCCGATGTCAACGTTAGGCCTCCACACAGTGCACCCACAAACATGCAAACATGGATGTGCAGATACCACACATTTTTAAATGTGTAACTGATAATCTGAAAGAGTCACAGAAAAAGATCTTAAAACAAAAAACTATGAAAAACAAGTAGAAGCAAGGAGCAAGGACAACAGATAGAAAACCGTAACAATACTGCATCAACAATTTGAGAGTCAGTGGCCAACTGTGTTAAGACAAAAGATTGTTGGAGTGAACTGAATATCAAGACCAACTGTATTTTTACAAAAAAGACACTAAGAAATTTAAAACACAGATTACAAGGAGGAGGAAAAGCACTATATTGACAGCTAATCAAAACAAAGTGGAGGAAGTTTTATTAATTTCATAAGAGTATAAAACAAGGATTATTGTAAGAGCAGTTTACATAATGAAAGGGTCTGATGCTCTTCAAAAAGATCTATCCTTAATGTATATACAGCAAAGACCAGAATATTGGCATACATGAGGTGAAACTGTTGAACTTGGAGAGAGCAATAGATTAGTTCATTATGCTTGTTGAGACCTCCCCTCTACCAAATATGGACATTTCTAGCAGGCAGAACATTATTAAGGATATAGATGAACTCAAAAACACCAGGAATTAGCAAGATAGAGTTTACATACATGGCTATATAATGGTTGCATTTAAATATACCTTAAATTTAAAGGGATACAGTATCTGCTTTCAAAACACATGAAACTCAATTAGAAATCAGTGAAAGAACTAGAAAAAGTCACTATTAACACTTGTAAATAATGCATGGGTCAAAGAAGACAGAGTCGTATTTTTGAATAGAAGACAAAACTCAGCAAAACTTTTAGAGTGTAGTGAAAGGGGTGCTTGGAACAAATAGTACTGAAAGTAAGAAAAGATCTAAAGGAAGTTTTCACCTTAGTAAATTAAATCCATCCTAACATGAAGAAAAAAAAAAAAAAGAAACCAAAGAAATTGAGAAGAGAATAGCAAAAACAAAATCAGAAAATGATTTTTTTCAAAAAAAAAAAAAAAAGGGCACAAGAAGCCACTTTCCTGTGAAGGCATCTTTTTAGTTCCTGTGGACATTACAAGTATAATCAAGGATTAAGAACAAGTGTATGCCTGCAAACATGATGATCTACTTGAAATGGACAGTCTTTACAGGCATAATCTGTCAGAACTCACATCATAAGAAGCAAGCACTCTGATTAGGCCTATATTTATTTTTAATGGAATCAATTATCTGTTACCTTCCCTGGTCTCTGTATGGGTTGACTAGTGAATTCTACCAAACTTTTAAAGAATCTACCCATTTTCTATAATCTCGGTTAGAAGAAAGTAGAAAATAAAATTCTTTCTCTGAGGCCAGCATCATCCTTAATACAGAAGTCATATAGTACGAAAAATACAGACCACAATCTGATGGACATATATGTAAAATCATCAAAAAATAACAAATGAAATCCAACAGTGTACAAAGATAAGTAAACATTAGGACCAAGTGAGATGTATCCAGGTTTACTAAGCTCCTTAGAACATTTGAAAATATGATCTATCAGATTAGTAAACTAAGGAATGAATTGCGGTTATATCAATAGATGTGGAAAAATACTTGAATCTAAAACCCATTTATGCTGAAAACAATTGGAGAACATTCTCAGCTTCATAAAGAATATATACATCTATAAAACAAAACTGACTGCTAACATAATGGTGAGGAATTAAAAGCTAAGATCAGGATGAAGGCAAAGTAGGGACATCTCATTCAGTCATTCCTCATAATTGAATAATGAAGTAATATTTAAATGGTTACTGATTGAAAGAAATTGTCTTTTGTTGCAGAGGACAACTGTGCAGGCATAACCTCTGGCTTAGTAGGTTGCTTGTGCCTCAGGACAGTTATGAATGTCCCTCAACACAAAATTGTTAACCTAGGTAACTCAATTGCATGGTTCCTGTGTGAACTATGTAGATGACAACATTCAATTCCAATGTCAAAAGCTTGGACGTGCCTGATGAAGACAATAGAAAAAAATACTTCTGGAATTCACCAGTTTCTTTCTTTCATAACAGCAGTGAACAAATAAACCTTAAATTAAAAATAACATATTACCATCCCATGAAATGAAATTGGGCCTAAATCTAACAAAATGTGTTAAGATCCACATGAGAAAAACTGCAAAGTTGATGGGAGAAATCAAAGAGTTAAATCACTTCAGGGGCCCCATGATTGTAGACAGAAAGAAAATATTTTCACATCAGTTCTTTCCAACTTGATCTGTACATTGAATGCAATCTCATTTAAATTCCAGCAATATTTTGTGGGCATTGTTTATTTTTCTTAAATACTTATTTTTATTTTACATGTATGAGTGTATTGCTAGCATGTATGTGAGTGCACCCGTGTCATGCAGTGCTGTGGAGGTCAGAAGAGGCCTTTGGATTCCCCTGGAACTGGAGTTAAGGACGGTTTGTGGCCACCATGTGGGTGCTGGGAATCGAGCCCGGGTCCTCTGCAAGAAGTCAGTGCTCTTAACCACTGAGCCATCTCTCCAGTCGGCATTTATGTTTAAATTTAGTAGCCAACATCAGAGGACTGACACTGCCCATCTTCATGACTTAGTATAATTAAGTAATCAGTGTGATGTCAAAAAGAATATACAAATAGAAAAAAAAATAAAGTCCAGAAACAGACCTATATAATTAGTCAAATAATTATATTTGACAAGAGGCAATGCAATGAGCAGATAGACTTTTCAGCAAATGGTGCCAGAACTGGGCATGCAAAAAAATAAACCAAATATTTCATCATAAACAAAAGTTAAAACAGACTGCAGAACTGAAAGACTAGGGGACCTTGAATTTGGTGATGACTTTTTTTTGAAGTTGGTGTTACATTCCCCAACTTTGGTGTTAAATGACATCAATAGTATGGTGTGGTTTATGAAAGACTTGATAAACTAGACAGTTGAAAGTGAAGACACATTAACTGGGAGAAAATGTTTACAGAACATAGATCTGATAAAGTAATGTTGCTTAAAAATATAAATAGAACTCTCAGTACTAAAAAAAAAAAAATCAAAAAAGTGGGCAGAAGCCAGACAAGAGTAGCACATGCCTGTAATCTCAGCACTTGGGAAGGTGAGACAGGATTATTGCAGGCCAGCCTGGACTACATATTCAGCACACTGAGTTCAGTCCAAAACAAGGAAAAGACCTTAGCAGGTACTTCACCACAGAAGACTCACACAGGGCAAACGAGTGACATCAAGGAATACAGATTAAAATCCAATTGTGCTTCTGTTTGAATGACCAAATTTTATATTAACATGAAATGTTGAAGATAGTAAAAACAGAAATTCTCATTGATGATAGTATGGGCATTTTTAAGACAACCTTGCAATTTCTTAAAATGCACAGAAAATATGTCTCATAGCCAGGGGTTGGTAGAATGGGACACAGAAGCACAATGGACTTTTAGGGCCAATCGAACTATCTGTACAATACTGTCATTATGGAGGATGGCATACATGTATTTATTGAAACTTAAGGTACCTTGAAATACCAAGAGTGACTTCTGATCTGATGGAAATTAACAGATTTAGTGCGATAATGTACCAGTGCTGGCTCGTGAACTGCAACAAATTGATCACAGTGGTAGGAGAATGTTGGTAATAGAAGTTACGCATATGGGGTGGGATGAAAAATGGGAAATTTTTATGCTTCCTACTGGGTTTTACTATAAACTCAGGTGTCTTTGGAAACAAACATGACCCATCCACAAGGGTATTTGACTTCAACTAATCCATTCCGTTTCTTTTTTAAGAATGTAGAATTAGAATTATGCTAAATGTGCTCTTGTAATTGGTGTTTTTATAGCTTCTAAGTTGTATCACATGGTATAGCTTTTAATTTACACACTGAAGGATATCTAAGTTCTGTAGTTTTGGCTAGGCTATTACAAGTTGCTATAGTGGCTAGATGGCAGAGTGGTTAAGAACACATACTGCTCTTCCAGAGGACAAGAGTTCAGTTCCCAGCACCCATGTTGGGCCAATCACAACTGCCTATAACTACAACTCCAGGGGATGAGATACCCTTTTCTGGCCTCCACTGGCACACACACATGTACACACACAGACATTAAAAATTGTAGAAATTTTCCTTAGTACAGATTTTTGAAGGACCTAAGATTTACCTGGGGTTAGTGCCCCAAAATTATAGAGGCAGTTTCCTATGTAGAAAATAATTTAAAAATAATTATTAAATAAAATACACTAAAGTTTGACAACCACTATAATTTGAATATTCCCATGTTTTAAAAGCATGCTTCCCCAGGATGACATGATTAGGTAGTGATAAGAAACTTTAGGAAGTAGGGTGTTGTGGACGTGTCCTGGAAGGATGCATTCCTGGTTCTGTGTGTGTGTCCATCCAGAGTCTTGCTTGTTCTGCCATGGTCATGATACCTTGATAGATCTGACTACGGACTGGAATCTTCAGAATTAAAAGCCATCATCTTTGCTGTTTGTAAGTCCTCTCAATTACTACTATTATAGGAAGCAGTTAATGTATTAATTCATGGGTAGTAGTATTTTAATTACATTGTATTTTTTTTCCCTCAGTAAGGGAAAATTTTATACTGTCTTAAGTGTTGGTTAAAGAAAAAAACAGCCACAACTAGGATAAAATAGAGAACACAGTAAGTAGTGTGCAGCATCTATTTTAGAAATATAATTAGATGCCACTAACCAGTTATTGCTGCTGAACTAGTTCATGGACTAAATAAAGGCTCTTGAAGGGGGAGAACACCATCTTACCTTTAAGAACCAACTTGAGGATTCATTTATAGCTACTAAAAGGTTAAATTCAATACAATTCATTTATCAGGGTAGAGAATGGGCATTTGCTCTCCACAGCCAAGTTATTTTTCACACAGGAAAAAAGAGTGCTAAATTCACCTAAATTTGTGACACTAAAGAATTAACACTACACATTTTCTCTGAATTCATTTATTTAAGATGGAACATCGGCATTCAAAATTGTGGAACACAATATCAACACACAGAATAGGTTGGGAAATTCAGATGAATTGTTATATTCCATTTACACAGTATTAAGTAAATACAGATTATTAAAAGCTTCACTACACTAATTCACACAGTTTTTCTATCTAAATTGGCATACTGACTTTCAGGTTGAATGGTTATTGGTTATAATCATATAGCAGTTATATAACAATAAATACAAAAGCAGTTTAAACATGTAGTACAATGTAAGCGTGAGTCTATTCTACAACAGTCTATTATCCCCCTGGTCTTAGTGTCAGATAAGAAGCATGCTGGACAGCAGCAATACATACTACATAAATTATTCACCATTAATGATTTATAAAGTTAAGTATTTTGAATACAAATTATTTTAATGTCAGAATGCTGGCTATTTTGGGTAGACTTAGAATTTCCTTACTTTGCCACTAATTAGCTATTGGTGCTATTTAAGATTTTGCTTCAGTCCATTTTTGAAATGAGATCTGAACTAGATTTTTAAGTACCTACCCAAAAACAAACAGCCTGCTACTTTGTAGTTTCCTCCTGACCTATCAGAAGTTTCTCATTTTTTATTTGCAAACTTTTAGTTTCAACATCTTTTAACACATAATTATCCTTTTTGAAACCTTGTCTAAATCTTTGAGTTGCTAACATCCCTTTGAAATTCATTAATTGCACATCAGTTCACAAAGACCAAAACAGTTCATTTTGTTGGTGAAAGCCATGCTTTGTACAGAGAAAGATCATGATCTCATTGAGTATTCAATATAATACCCATCACCAATGACTTTCTGTGATCATGGGACATTCCCTATCTATTAAGGGAAAATTTTGACCAAGTTGAGGTGACCTGCATTTTTTAGACAACTAGCTTGAGATTTATGCAATCTAGAATAGCCATTTTCTTTGCAGTCCTCTGTAAGGCAACACATCAAGTATTTCTAAAGGCAGCCATACATTTATTTTTATGTTTCTAAAGTAGCATAAGGTCTAACACAAGTTTGTAACCAAACTGACAAACATTTTTTTCACTTTTAATTTCACATGAACATAGAAAATAATGCCTACCAATGTCCACTTTTCCTAATTTGCTACCATATTTGAAATTCTCCCTTTGCAACTCTAATTCAATGCACTTAGCAAGAACATGAATAAAATGGCAAGGAGTAAATCTAATTCATGCCAGAGAAACACTGGAGAAGTTATGTAAGAGCACACACATATACAACTTTACAAAAGTTGGGAATACTGTTGATTTCAAACAGTGACTGAAGTGCAGCTTTCATGGCAGAGGATCTATTCAATCAAAATCACGATTTGTGAGAACAAGTGGTGCCACCAGTGTCCAAACATACAGAACGATGCCAAGCCAACTAGAAGAGATTTTCACCCAGACTGCTGTCCACTGGCTTTTCATCTCATGAGAAGGCTCATACCTAAAATTTGAGGAAAAGCAGAAAAGGATGGGGGGATGTTTGTATGGCCATCGAGCTACTAGATTCATTAAAATTAGCTGCATCTAACTTTGTTGATTGCCTTCCATTACAGATTTAACAGGTAGTATGGAGGTAACCATCAGTAATTCCCTTTAATGAAACACACAGCCCTCTGAAGCAATTCTTTTGCATATTTCTCTGAGGCACTGTGTGCTGGATAGCTTTAGTGTCAACTTGACACACCTGGGTTGAGGGAGCCTCAATTGGGGAATTTCCTTCATTGGACTGGCCTGTGGCCATGTCGGGGCACCTTGATTGTTCAGTGATGTGGGAGGGCCTAGCCCACTGTGGGTGGTGTCACCCCTGGGCAGGTGGGCCTGATGCTGCATAAGAAAGAAGGCTGAGCAGGGGCCAGGGGAGCAAGCCAGTAAGCAGCATTCCTCCATGGCCTGTGCTTCAGCTCCTCCTTCCAGGTTCCTGCCCTGAGTTCCTACCTTGGGCTCCCTGATGAACTGTGACCTGGGAGATGAAAGATAAAATAAACCCTTTCCTCCCCAAGTTTGTAATGGTCAGAATATTTTGTCACAGCAATGAACAAACTAGGACACACTGTACATAGTTCTTCCATATTACTAAATAGAAATGGAAAGATACCTCCAGGCAAATGTCACTGTTAGATAGAATTCTGTTTAGAATGTATATAGGATCTCCTTCCCAACCTACACCAACTTTCCCTGCCTTCTCAGATCTGACATGGGGAATGAAATGATGAAATGTATCCCAAAGTTAGCAGAGTTTTGTGTTAATACTTTTAGAGCTAAATTGTTTATTTTTTGGTCTTTTTGAGACAGGGTCTTCTTGTAGCCCCAGCTGACCTGAAACTTGCTGTGTAGATCAGGCCTTGAACCCACAGAGAACCACCTGCCTCTGCCTCTGGGATTAATGGTGTATGCCACTACTCATGATTTACTTAGATCTAAATTCTTAACATTTGCTATTATCTGACCATAAAAGCTCTTAACTACTGAGAATTACTTAAATCTTAGCTCAATTTGATATAGTTTAGGGACATTGTTTTTCAATAATAGAAATGATCAAATGCTGTCCTCAAAAACAACAGAAAATAATCTTTCCCATCTTTTGCTAGTACTACAAGTCATCTTACTTGTTACTTAAAGACACTGTGCATCAAAAAAAAAAAAACCCAGAGGCTGGAGAGATGGCTCAGCAGCAGAGCACTGGCAGCTCTTACAGGGCACCCAGGTTCAGTTCCCAGCACCTACATGACAGCTAGCTACCATTCCTAACTGCAGTACTAGGGGATATCTCTTCGGGCCTCGGCAGACACTGTACATATGTAGTGCACCTACGTACATGCAGGCAGGCACATAAAATAAAATCAGTTTTAAAATTATTTTAAAAATATACTTGCCCAACCATATAGATCGATATTGAACCTTCTTGCATAGAATCTTGCAGTAATCATTTTTCAACACTATAAATTGTTACTTTAACAAAAATATTTATGAATTAGTTTTAAGGGGATAAAGAAATCATAGATTACAACCTATATTAATGTACTGACATCTCAAAATTTTTTAGATCTTTTAATAAATTTAAAAAATGATGGGCTGAAGAGATGGTACAGCAGCTAAGAGCCAAGTTCAGTTCCCAGCACCTACATGTTGGCTCACAACTGTCCACAACTCCAATTCTAGGGGATCCAGTGCCCTCTTCTGGCCTCTATCGGAATTGCACACACAAATACGTTACATCCATGCAGGCAAAATACTCATACACATAAAATAAAAATCAACCTTTCTTTTTAAGGGTGGTATATTACTATACTATGTTGAGAAAAAAATTAAAGTATTAAAATATAAACAAAAAGAAATGTTATTCTATATCAATTACTAATATGCACTTGCTTAAAACCTGGTTTCAGAGGTTTTCCATTTGAACCTCTTAAAGATTTGGAACTACCAAATGTTTGTGTGTGTAATTGTTAAGTAAAGTCTGCATTTGTTTCTCATACTGGTCTCAGAATTCATTTAGCCAAGCACTGAAATAGACCTTTTTGGTCAGAGGACCAAAAAGTACTTCAAGGTTAGTGAAATGGCTCAGTTGGTAAAGTGTTTACTCTGAACATTAGAATCAGAGTTCAATCCACAGAACCCATATAAAAACACAGAACCCACACAAAAAAGTTGGGTATTGGTAGTGCACAAATTTATAATCTCAGCAATGGGGAGGTAAAAATAGGTCCATCACTGGGGCTTGCCTGCTTACCAAGTTCCAGGACAGTGAGGACCTCAAAAAAAGGGTGAACAGAACCTGAGGAACAACATTTGGGTGTGATCTCTGGACTACACACACACACACACATGCACATGCAAACTGTGTATACATAAAAATGCATTTGCTTAAAAATGTACACACACTTGCATACTCAAAAAAACACTTATCACATCACAGTTTACAAGAGAACCATAAAAAAACCCACCAGAATTATCTGAAGTTATCATGAAATATAAGTACCTGTACCAGTTGGTAAGGGTCATCATGATATAAAGTGAAGCCAGGAAAAGCATGAAGTGAAAGAAGGAATAACTATAAGTGACACCATCCCTTTCATTATCTACAGCCCGGTGCACATCATCACCATCCTCCAGTGATCCATCACTTCTGGCTCCACCATCTTCTATTAATGTTGACTCATCACTTGTTAAAGTCAGTTTATTAACCTGACTATTGTTTGAGGTACGGATGCTGTATGAAAGATCAGGGAGAAAGAAAAGATTTTTAAAATAATTCCAATAGCTAGACTTCCTGTGAAAGGAGATTTGTAGCCTTTTTACCTTGAATAAAACACACACAATAAGAAGAAGATGAGTCCTATGATTCCTTGAGCATGCCACCACTGGACAGACTGCCCTTCCTTTGGGATGGTGCTTGTGGTATTGAAGCCAATTATGCTTAGTAAACTTGGGTTGCAAGTTGTTTCTGTAAGGTAAATTAAGGTCAAATTAAATGTTAGTGTACTTAGAGTAATATAAAAAAATTTTAAGGCATCTTTAACCCTTGGAAATGAAAAAGTTTGTAAAAAAGGCATAAGTTAACAAAGTACTTGAATACAGTTTGTATTAGTGACATTTATAAAGAGTTTTTCCTCCCTTTAAAGCTTTATTTTAGGGGGCTGGAGAGATGGCTCAGCAGGTAAGAACACTGACTGTTCTTGCAGAAGACCCAGGTTCGAATCCCAGCACCCACATGGCAGCTAACAACTGTCCGTAACTCCAGTTCCAGGGGATCCGACAGCCTCTTCTGTCTTCGTGGGCATTGCACAACATGAGTGCACTTACCTATATGCAGGCAATACATGCATACACATAAAATAAAAAAATAAAATATTAAAAAAAAAGCTTTATTTTAGAGAAGTGCTTCAAAAAAAATCACTTCATTTTCAGCCTTACGTGAGAGTCAAGGTATACTGATCAAGAAATGAGCAGGACTTAGACAACCTGTCTAAAGTTTGTACAGTTAGAAATAAAATTCAGATGTTCTAACCCACAGTGCACTGGTTCTTCTAGCACATATTGTGAAACTATTAATATCAACTTAAAGAAATTTACCAATTTGTCAAAGTACATTATTTAAAAAGCAATAAAACTTAAAAAACCAACAAGTGCTGACACATAAGGCACAACAACCTAATGCTTAAGTTCTTTGCTGTTTTGAAAGATGGGCATTCAGTAAGTATCCTATATGTATATTTTTCCCCCAACAAAGCCAAATCTTCAATCCCACCTTATTAATGAAAAACAACATAAGGCTAACTTCTCAAGAGAATCACTAGTAATACTGTAAAGTCACTTATTTGGGAGAAAATGAATGTTCCTCATATACTAAGATCTCTGTCTCTTACAA
>NW_008346293.1:1348819-1352273 GCF_000622305.1 Nannospalax galili | reverse complement strand
TGTCCTGGAACTCACTATGTAGACCAGGCTGGCTTCGAACTCATAAAGATCCGCCTGCCTCTGCCTCCCAAATGCTAGGATTAAAGGCGTGAGCCACCATGCCCAGCTACATACATATATTTTTTTAAGACAAGAGAACATGTTCTTCCTTTTTTAAAAACAGTATTTTCTTTGTACCTCCAAACTGGCTTCTATTTCCCAGAGAATTCACTATAAATGGAGTACAGAGATTCATTACACAGTCCAAATATAGCCTTATGTTCTATTTTAAGATAGAGACAAAAAAGATAATGTGACAATGTGAAAAATTTGATTTATAATCAAGTAAGTATTGAAAGCCAAGTGTGGTGGTTCATAACTGTGATCTCAGCATTTTGGAAGCTAAGGAAGGAGGACTGTCAAAGGTTCATGGCTAGCCTGGGCTACAAAGTGATAACTGTGTCTCAAACAAAACAGAAGAATCTGAAAAGATTTCATTTCTTCTTACATAAATCTTATGTGAAAATAAGGTATATTTCTTATAATTTTCTTATAATTTCTTAGATCAAATCATTTCATTAGTGAATAAACTAAGTGAAAATAAAAAACAGCAACACATCAATGAAGAAGTGGGTTTATTCTACCAGCCTCATTATTAAGTAACTGCATCCCAAAATAATCAATTTTCAATAAAAAGTAATGGTGCATGACTCATTATAATACAAATAAAATGGGGACCGGAGAGATGGTTCAACAATTATGAACACTGGCTGCTCTTGCAGAGGACCTGGGTTTGGTTCCCAGCACCCACAGGGTGGCTAACAACCATCCATAGCTCCAGTTCCATGGGCTCTGACACCCTCTACTGATCTCCATGGGCACTGCATAACACAGGTGCACCTAACACACATGTAGACAATACACTCATACACATAAAATAAAAAAATAAATCACAAATAAATGTACCTGGTTCATTGGTCATAGCAGACCATGTCAAATACATTGTGTAGACTGTAATTACTGAAGACTGTAATAAGCCAGATCTTGGTTGTGATTCCTGTAAACAAAATATTAATGCAGATAAGTATCTGGCATTATTCATGATTTATGGAAATCTGGAAAGGTAAGCCATTCATAATAACTAGTGCTTGGAAGTGCATACTTGGATTTTCGGCAGTATGGACATGATAGAAGCACCGATGCAGAGAAGCATGTTGACACTGATGAACGCCTTATTTTCTGAACAATTGGCTGGGTGAGTATAGTAGACAAAGAACAAGACGATGGCAACTAAAGACAGGAGATAATTCAGAGCTGTAGCTGACAATAAGGCTGTGAAAGAAACACAGGAGAATTATTAGATTTTGAGCAAATACTAGGAATGCAACATGGAATTTGTTTTAAAATAAATCTTCATTTTAAGCAACTAATATTAGCATTATGCAGGCTAGAAAAGCAGGAAGGAAAATCATGAATTATGTTACTGAAAAATACTATAACCTATGTATGGCTCATTATTATATATTTCTAAGGACAATAACCTAGCAACATAGTAGTATTTTTATTAGTAGGAATATCTATATTACATAGTTTACAAACCACATTCATCGCATTTTAAAAATAAAGATAACTAGAGGATATTACTTAATGGTGCTAAAGAACCATAATCATAACTGTTTTTTAAAATGGCAGAAAGAAACAAAGTTAAGTTCATTGTTAATGCTGAGCTCACAAAACTGATGCCTTTCCTCACCAGCTTAACTCTTAAGAAAACACGTATTATGCCAGCATAAGACAGTTTTAATAAGGCAACCACAACTCATGTCAAAGTCAACATAGCGAACATGCAATAATTCTTGAGCTAATCTGTGCTTAACGTGTAGGTATTATGTCAATTTGCCTCAATGAACAGGGATCCATCCACCAGTTACTACTCACTGAATGCTTACCACAGCTCAGGCCCTGGATACGGCAGGGAACAAAACAGACAAAAACCCTTGCACTAGATTTTTTTCATTAAAGAATGAGGCTGAGTTTAGTTTCCAAATGACTAAAACTTAGTCCTTTGACCACTAAATTCTATTGCTCCTTAACTACTAAGATTAAACACCAAGAAAAATCAAGCCAGCAGATTGACACTAGCATGTACTATTTTTTAAATTTTTTTCCTAGCTCAAATTTAGATAATTTTATATAAAATTTTGAGAAGATTCAATAATGGGTTCTCAGGAGCACTGACATGAAGCTGAGCAGCAGCTATGTAGTTTCATAGGGCACTCACGCTTTGCAATTCATCATGAGATTCACTTAGATATCAGCCTTTTATGTTACTTTGTTTACCTATTTTGCCCTTGTAATCACTTGAATTTTGATCCATGTTTTTAGGTATAAACAACTGACTCAAGCTTATTATTATAAATAAATAATTACACTACCACAGGAGTCCCCATAGTGTTTCAAGGTTTTGATGATGTTTCTGAATTATATAGCTCTACATCTACTTATAGTAGTCTGCTTCGTTTCTCCTTCTATTTCACTTTAGCTTACTGCTGGGTAGGAAATTAGGTCACAAAATACATGCTTGAAGCAACAAACTTTGAACATTCATTTTAGCTATTCAAGTTCCTCTGGATTTTTTCCTAGTTCCTAAGTATATTTTTACTTAATATGTCATGTTTTTTTTAACAAGTTGCTGACACAGTTTGATATGATGCTACTCAAACTTGAAAACTTCTTCACCAGAAATTGGAACCAAAAAAAAGCTTACCTGCATACCAACATCTTGAGTTCCCCTCTTCCATTTTTTCAACCCAAGATTCGTTCCAAGAATGGGCAAAATCAATGAGCAGGACTAGCTGTATGAGGATGAAACAGAAGGCACCTGCCATGCCCACATAAAACCACACTGTAAGAAAAAGGAGCATATTTTAAAAAATAAAATTGTATGTATATTCCTTGATTTTGCAATGAGGGAAAAAAACATTAAAAAATGAAGAATTATAACTCTAGTTAACAATTATCTTTTCCTTTAAAAATCATCATCATATAATTTTTTAACATTTTATTATAATTGTATGTGTGTAAGTGTATTATTGCACTGGTGTCATGCAATGCCCATGGAGCTGGATTCCCTAGATTCCCTGGAACTGGAGTTAAGGACACTTGTCCATGTGAATGCTGGGAACTGCACCCCAGTCACAGTACTCTTAACTGTTGAGCCATCTATCGAGCCCCAGGATCACATAATTTTTAAAAACATTCTTACCAGTTGTAAAAGTTCCTTCTGGAATGAAGAATGCTCCAATAATAATTGCAATTGCTGCAGCAAATTTAAAGAACCAAAATCTAAGAATAAAAACAAAACTAATTTTTAAGAAGCACCCAACAAATAATTTTAAATATTAAGTCTTTTAAAATCATCTTAAAAGAAGTTACACTTTATATAATTGTTCCTTTTAAGTACATATTAAAAATA
>NW_008346293.1:1310827-1348704 GCF_000622305.1 Nannospalax galili | reverse complement strand
AATATATAAAGAATAATTTCATTTCACAAATGTATAGATTTAATGTATGATAAATATCCCCAAAATAGTAATTAAAAATAACCAATAATTAAAGCATAAAATAAACCTGCCACACCACATTTTTTTCATTAAAATAAAATTTCACTTTTATTTCCCTTGTCATTGGTACATGTTGACAAAAAAGCAATAACAGATATTAAGAAAAAAAAATTTTTTTTTTCTTTTTTGTCTTTTTTGAGACAGGGTCTCCCTGTAGCCCCAACTGTCCTGGACCTCACTAAGTAGACCAGGCTGGCCTCGAACTCACAGAGATCCCAGAGATCCGCCTGCCTCTGCCTCCCAAGTGCTGGGATTAAAAGCATGT
Source organism: Nannospalax galili (assembly GCF_000622305.1). Lineage (NCBI taxonomy): Eukaryota > Metazoa > Chordata > Mammalia > Rodentia > Spalacidae > Nannospalax > Nannospalax galili. The sequence goes on along the minus strand of NW_008346293.1, from coordinate 1,348,340 downwards.
GCCACCACACCCGGCCAAGAAAAATTATTTTTAGGGGAAAAAAAAAAAGATTCTAAACATTCAAAGAAAGTACCAATAGTGTATTTGATATTAAAGGACACTAAATAAATACTTTGGGGATTAAAGTTTCTATATGGCTGCCTTGTAGATATGGGAAAGTGTGAGCTCTATAAAAGGACTAGTTTACCAACAGCTAAGAACAGCTTTTCCTTTACTCATATACACACATCCTCCTTTGAAGATAAAATATATTATGAATCAAAGGTAATGCCAATAAATGACCCACTGCTCTTATTTAATATCCAAAGCCGATATTCTTATCAAGTAAAGTCAACAAGATTTTTAAAATTTTCATGAACAGACAAAATAATTCTGCTTTGAAATTTCTTTAGATAAATTCAAAATTACTGTGAAAAAAACTATCCCAACTTTTACTCTGAAGTTCATTCAAATGCTTACCCATTGTGTACTGCAGCTCTAGGATCACTGCTGCTTTTCACTTTGATCATTAGTAAAGAGAGGAGAAGATAGAACATAGCCAAGCCAAAGCACAAACGATACACAGCTTTATAGCCAACCAGAATGTTACAGGGAACAACACCTTTCTCATTCTCACAAAATCCAGGAATCTAGAAAACAAATGAGTTTACAATCAGTACTTTCATTAATTAAAAGTTCTATGTAATCAAGATATGAACACCTACAGTTTATAATAAATATATAATATAAGCCTCCTACATTTTAATAAGATAAAATGGAAAAAAAAAGTTAGGGTCAGGCATGGTGGCATGTGCCTTTAACCCAAGAGAGGCAGGCTGATCTCTGAGTTCCAAGCCAACCTGGTCTACAGAGAGCTAGGGCTACATAGTGAGACTCTAACACAGGAAAAAAAAAAAAAAAAAAAAACCTTCCAAGTGAGCTATTAATAAACTATCAATGAGCAATGGCAAGTCTAAGCTGGATAGTTTAGATGTTTATTTTGAGCTATAAACTCATTCTGTATTTTATCTATTTAAATTTATTTTTAAACATTGCATAAAACAGAAAAAATACACAAATTTAAATTTTTATTACTCTCATTCTACTGTGATATACTGAATTTGATATGACAACAGAAAAGTCAATAAAAGCTTTAAAAATTATATAAAAGCACTCTGTATCTAAGACTGAAGAGAAGTGTTATTTTTTACCATGAGTAGATTTAACTGACAGATTTATATTTTAATTGAGAATCTTGAAAAACAGCAATGACCATTTCAAAAAGGCCCACTCTAGAGGTTGCGAAGGAGGGGCACCTCAGCAGTAGAGCCCTTGCCATGTAACATGGGTAAGACCTTGAGCTTGATCCTCACCAACACACAGACAAAAAGTCACATTGAAATCAGAGCAGAAAATAAAAATAAGATTTTTTTTGTGAGCTAAGTGGCACTGTTTAGAACTCCATCCATCTTTCTGTAGTCTATGCTACCAAATTTCAACTTCTAGCTCTCAAGGAAGGCATTCATCTGACTTCTGAGTTCATGTTTTATATTTCCTGATGGCTGTACAATATTTGGACTTCATAATGTCTGCCCCAAATTCCTATCTTTCAAAAACTACATTTATTTATTTCTGTGCCCTGGCACCCACACATGTGCCCTGGTACACTTCTGGTACAGAGCAAAACTGGAGGAGCTGATTCTTTCCTTCTACCACGTAGGCTACAGGGATGGAACACAGATCATCAGGCTTGACAGCAAGTGCCTTAATTACTGATCCATCTTGCAGCCCCCAAATTCTGATCTTGAAACCCTAACCCAAATAGGGATTTCTTAAAAGTGGCAAGTAATTAGATCATGAGGAGTCATCTTCCACAAAAAGATTAAGAAAGAGATAACCTCCCACCCCCACAATGAGGATGCAAGATGACCATCAAGAACTAAACCTTCACACCCTGATCTCAAATTCCCCACTTCCACAAGTATACAAATAAATTTGTTTCTTAACCCCCTCTGTGTAGTACCATTTTAGCAGCCTGAACTTTGACATACACACATGTATGAAATGCAGTAACTTCAAGTCAACATGTTAGATAACTATGTATTTCCCATCTGCTTTCATAACCCATCACTGAAAAATTTTAAAATATCTTTAATTTTTTAAAAAATATTTATTATTTTTATTTGATGTCCATGTCGTGCAAAGCCTGAGGAGGTCAGAAGAGGCTGTCGGATCTCCTGGAATTGGAGTTATGGACAGTTGTTGGCTGCCATGTGGGTGCTGGGATTCGAACCTGGGTCTTCTGCAAGAACAACCAGTGTTCTTAACTGCTGAGCCATCTCTCCAACCCCAAATATCTTTAATTTTTAAAAGATTTCTTTTGATTAAATGTGTGTGTGTGTGTATTCTGTATGGGTATGACCACATGAGTGCAGGTGCTCAGGGAGGCCAGAAGAGGGTGTCAGATCTGCGGGAACTAGAGTTACAGGTGGTTTTGAGCTGCCTGATGTGGGTGCTGGGAACTGAACTCTGATCCTCTGCAGTAGCAGTATGCTTGCTCTCTTAACTGCTGAACCATCTTTCCACCCCCACCCCTTTATTTTTGCTTCTGGGTAAACAGCAACACTTCCCCCTAAGGTTGCTAGAATCATAACCAGGTCAACAGTTACAATTCTAGCTACAAACATTTGAATGCCAGCAGACTCAGTCAATTCCTTATCCATAAATTGTACCTGCAGTCTTCTCATTGACTGTATCACTCTAAATAACCTCCACGTTTACTTATTTTTATATTTTATTTTTCTCTATAAGTTTTGCCTGCATGTGTGGTGCAATGCCTGTGGAGGTTAGAAGAGGGCACTGGATCATCTGGAACTGGAGTTACAGGTAGTTGTTAGCTGCCATGTGGGTGTTGCCAACTGAACCTGGATCCTCTGCAAGAGCAGTCAGTGCTCTCAACTATTGAGCCATCTCTCCAGCCCCAGCCTCCATAATTAAGTGCTTGACTTTTATCCTTTATTACCAGATTAATCTTCCTAAACCACAGTCTGCTCAAAACCTCTCATAATTATCATTACTTACTAATTTTCAGTCACTGCATATAAAAGTTTTATTTCTTTTTAGAATGTCCCCTTTTCAGGGGCAAAAAACTGGTACCCTTTTCAGTAACAGTAATATTGCCAAAGCACATTTTCTTTACTTTTTTGTTAGCATGTATTATATATAATGGCTCTCATTATGACATTTTTATACATATACATATTTTGACCATCATATTCATTTATTATGCTTTCTGGTCCCCATCCTACTCCTGCAGATCCCTTTCCTCTTCTCAGTTATCCTGTTTCTATTTTCATGTCTTTTTTTTTTCAATGATCTAATGAAGTTCATTAGAGTTGTTTCTAGGAACATGGATGAGGGGTTGTTTACAAACACATGGGCACATTACCAGTGACTACATCACTGAAGAAAATGTCTTTTCCTCTCCTAGCAACCACTAGCTGCATATAAATCCTCAAGAAAGGATAAGGTCTTATGAGCTCCTCCCTGCTTCATTATTGGATGTTAGTGGGCCTAATCTTGTGCAGAGTGTGTGTAAGTAATCACAGCTGTTTTGAGTTTGAGTATAATGGTTATGTCATGCCTGCAAGTCAGTGTTCCACACCACTCCCTCCCTCCAACTTCATCTACCTCTTCTATTCTTTCTGATTTATGTGATATTCCCTGAGCCTTAGAAGAGGTACTACAGATGTCCTATTTAGGGGTGAGTATTCAAATGTCACTTATTCTCATCACTCTGACCAGTTATAAGCCTCTACAGTTCCTGCTGTCACCCATAAAGTATCATTTCTCTGACAAAGCTGACAGCAGTACTAATCTATGGGCATGAACAGTTATTTACAAGGAAAACTGATGGGCCCATTATGTCTATTTAGCAAAACAGCAGGAGTCTCCCCACTAGGGCCTATGATTTCTTCAGCTATAGGCTTTTGACCAGGTTTACAGTACCGGATGTAAATTCCCTCCTGTGAAGCAGGCCTCAAATTCAACCAGAAAGTGATTGGTTACTTCTATAACAGACTTGCCACTATAACACCAGTGGGTACATCTTGCTTGGCTGGGTTGGTAGTTGCATGCAGGGTCTGTAGTTGAGTAAGACTGTCGACAACATCGGCAGCAGCGGCAATTGCCAGAGTATGTTTTCTGTACTGCCACCACAGAAGTGAACAACCTCATATCCTTTGTCTTTCTTAAGTATTATGAGCTGGGATTACATATTCCCACATATTTATGCTGTTCTCTTTTTAATATCACAAAGTCAGTTTGATGTATATTCTACAAGTAAGTTCATAAGTAAAGCAAAAGACTGACCTTATTCAGTTGTTCTTCCATTCCTGGTATCAACATTATACAAGCTACGCATACTCCAACAAGCAAGAAAAGTGCATAGATCAATCTAGTCACGGTGGAGTTGTTTCCACTAGGACAGCATCGGCACAGCAAGCATGGGGCACTGCCACACAAACATGGGATCTGAGAAAATAATATTTTAAAAAAGTATGGCTTAAGAGAAAATAATATTTTTAAAAATTATGGTTTAGTTTAAAAATTTAATTTTATTTGTTGAAAGGGGGAAGCTGAAATGTGATCTTAATTCAAAAGGACAAAAAAAGGACAAATGTTCATATATATTATCTATATACTATGAAAGGTATTCATAGCTAAAGAGGGTGGGGGAAAAAAATCCCTGTCTATACCAAGTAAAAGGACTTAAAAACAACAAAAAGAAATAACCACCAACAACCAAAATCTAGCTAAGAAATAAAATATTCACAAATATCTTCCAGTCGCTATCTCTTAGTTTTCAGATAACTGAACATCTGTTAATATTCTGGGAATTCTCAACCACAGAAGAAAAGGGTCACTACAACAAAATGATTTGTATCCTTATTTTGTTCCTCTTCTAACTTTGTGTTTATAACAATAAAAACTACAACTAGAAGCAAGTAAAAAAGACAGGGTAAGTGAACAACTCGTTAATAACAACTAGCTAACTAGTGTAATGAACTCTAAACTAGGGAATGGGTAGGTCCTTGACCAGGAGAGATGAACATGTAAGGCATTTAACAAGAAACATCTCAGAAAGATTCAGTTTACGTGTTCTCACAAAGGCTGACCATAACCCAGACTGAGCTCCAATGCAGTCAAACTTCATATTTCAGCACTGGGAGAAAAGAATCCCAGGTATCTCAGGGAAGGAGTATTGCCATAGAGAGTTATGCTGTAACTGATAAAACAGGCACAAAACAGTTTTACATTAAGCTTCAGTAACAGAAATATATGCCATGCAACTCTGCAAGCATGCTCTAGCAAAACTTTAAAATAATGAGTTCTCCTAGGACCATGAAATAAGGGGGAAAAAAAAAAGATACTTTAAGCAAATATAACTCAGTGACAAAAGGAAATTCCCTACCAGTGCACTTCTTTTGAGCTATAGACAACAAAAACCAGAGAGAACTGGAGAAACAGAGGCATGCAGGCACAGGAGACCACAGTAACGACTGAGGAAACAGCAGACTAAGATGAAAAATGAGAATCCTAGGTTAATGAAAGGAAACAAAAGGGGAAACTTGCCAGCTGAGGCTATAAGGAGACTCTGTCTCAAAGTAATAATAATAAAACAAATACAAGGGCAGTAATTTTGGAAAGGAGACAATGTTAGTCCTAGAACTGGCCCATCTTTCAGCCTGGAAGAATGGCCCAGTTCAGCAGTTTACCTGACTTGAGAGAAGATGGGAATTCAGGGAAGTGAAAGCAACTAGACTTCCTAGGGCAGAATCCCACAGTAGACAAAGCAATAGGGGAAGCAAGCGACATTTACTTGAATGAATTACTCAAGGAGGTTGTGGGTGTTGGGTAGAGAAACACTACTGGATTACTTAGCATAAAACAGTAGGCTGCACCCATTTCACTTACAAAAAGGTAGAAGCAAATATTGAAGACATAAAGATTTAAAATCTCTCAGTAATTCACCCATACCCAAGAAAAAAGACCAAGAAGATTTTTTTAAGCATGTAAGTATACCAGCTCTCATCTAGGTAAAATTTGTACCCGACAGCTAATAAAAAAAATTGCATGTAAAAAATCAGAAAAATACAATCCATAATGAGCATCAAGTAGTTAAAACATACCTGGAAATGACACACAAGTGACAGAATTCATTTACATGCAAGTCTTTGTAATATAACTACAGTGCACATGCTCAAAGAATTAGAGGAAAACTCAAGCACGGTAAGCATGTGGAGCATATTTAAAAACACCATGTGAAACTTTATAAAGAGATTTAAAAAATATCAACTCAAGTGCCAATAAAACACAAAAGACTAACGATTTCAACAGAAATGATCCACATGAAAAACAGAGAAAAAATAGCAATCGGTCAGTGTACTGTAATCACAAGCCACTTAATGTAAGTGAAATTAGAGTCCCCAAAAGACAAGAAAAAAGGGGCCTCTGATGAAATAACTGTCAAAATTTCCCCCAATTTAATAAAAATATGTGCACACCTTTAAATTGAATAAAATCCAATAAAATAAATATGACAAAAATTATGCTAAGTAACACCGATGATTTAAAAGCAATAATAACCAGAAAAGACTTTAAAGCAGCAGGATAAATAAAGGCATATTATATAAAGGAACAAAGACAAAATTAAAACTGCAGTAAGTACCACAAGAAAAAGAAGATTTTTTTTCAATAGGTAAGTCCTTACTGTTTATTTTGAGCACCTTTAGCACATGACTAAAGTTTCCTAAAAGTTTCATGAAAACCCAGAATTTTGTATTCAGGGAAAATAGTTTAATAGTTTTCAAAACTTAAGGCAAAAGAATCTTTTAGGAACACATAAAGCAAAGAAACCAAAATTAAAGGATGCAAACTACCATAGATGATAGACAGATGATAGACAGACAGACAGACAGACAGACAGACAGATAGATAGATAGATAGATAGATAGATAGATAGATATAGATAGATAGATGATAGATAGATGGATGTTATAAAAAAGCAATAGACCAATACCCCCATGAACATAAACATTATCCACTAAATTTTAGCTTATCAAAACAGCATTATAAAAAGGGTACTACACTGTGATCACACAGGGTTTAGTCTGTGAAAAGATATGGGTCAGCTTTTGAAACCAAACAATATAATTCACCATAACAACAAAAACCCACTATGGTCACCTCAATAAATGTAGAAAAGCCACTTGTTAAAATTCAATAACCTTTTGTGATCAAAATTCTCAGTTTACAGGTGAGACTAGCATTTCCTCAACTCGATAAAAGGCATTTACAAAAATGCCAATTGTTCTCATCTATACGGAATCTAATGCATTCCCTGTAGTAGTTAAAAAGGCAATTAAGGAGATCTGCTCGTCTCCTGTATTCATATACTAAAGATTTTAGCCAATACAAAATAAAAGACATACAACTCAGTATAAAAGACATAAAACTACTCTGTTCATGTTTAATACAACTGATTATAGAGAAAATTCCAAGGAAACTAACAAAATACAAATATAATAAGTGAGCTAAATAAGATCACAGGATACAAGGCTAACATACATATATCAAACACATTTCTATAATATATACTTACAATTTGAACAAGTAAATACTTAGATATAAAGCTAACAATATATGATTTCAAATGATGTAAACTGGTCAGTGTTTTTAAGATGTCAATTGTTTTCAAGCTGAGTTGTAGTTTCAGTTCAGTTACAATCCCAACACTAATAGAAAGAGACTAGCTGCTTTAAACTTAATATGGACTTAGAATGCATCAAACTACTGAAAAAGTATAAAGTTGGAAAATTTACACTAGATTCTATTTTTTAACTTATTTAAATTTATTTTTATTTGCAGTGAATGAGTGTTTTGCACTTATATAAGCGCACCACATGCACGCAATGCCTGCAGAGGCCAGTAGAAGGCCTTGACTCTGCTGGAACCAGAGTTAAAGACAGTTGTTAGCTGCCATGTAGGTGCTAGGGACCAAACCTAGGTCTTTGCAAGGGCAGCCAGCACTCTTAACTGTCAAGCCACCTTTCCAGTCCTATACACTAGCATTTAAAACTCAATTTAAAGCTACTGTAATCAGGAGAGATGGCTCAGTGGTTAAAAGCACTGACTGCTTTTACACAGGACCCAGGTTTGATGCCCAGCACCCACATGGTGGCTAACAACCATCCGTAACTCCAGTTCCAGAGGATCCAATGCCCTCTTCTGACCTCCATGGGCACTGCATGACATGGGTGCACTTAGACACATGCAGGTGATACACACATACACATAAAAGATAATAAAAAAAAGCTACAGTAATCAAAAGAGATTGGTATAGGCAAGGGAACTCACAAATAATAAAATTTAGAAATATACAAACATGTTCAAGGAATTTTTAACAAAGAAATCATGCAAGAATTTTTTAAACAAATGATGAAATAAATGGATATTCCTGATTTTTTAAAAAAGGAAACCCTAAGCCATAATCAAACCACATATGAAAAGTAACTTAAAATTCACAAAAAAAGTTGATAAACTGTTCCTCATTAAGATACTGTGAAGAAAATGAAAAGGCAAGCTACCAACCTGAAAGAAAATACTTGTAAATAAGGTATCTGACAGCATTTATATCTAGAATATAAAAAGAACCCTCAAAATTCAATTAAAAAAACAAACAGGCCAGGTGTGGTAAGGCATGACTATAATCTCTGCACTCCAGAGGTAGAGGCAAGAGAACTACCACAAGTTTAAGGCTAGCCTTGTCCACACAGCAAGTTCCAGGCCCGTTAGAGCTCCATAGCTTGATGCTACTTAAAAAACAGAAAGTAAAATGGGCAAAATGTTCAAACACATATTTTACCATAAATAAGGCATGGATAGTAAAAAACAAAACAAAACAAAAGCACAATAAAAATTGTTCATTATCATTAGTTATTAGGGAAATGCACATCAAAAATATGAGACATTATTACATGTTAGAAGGCTAAAAGGAAAAAGAAAAACAAGGGGCTAGAGAGATGATTCAGCAGTTAATAGCACTGGCTGCTCTTGCAGAGGACCAAGGTTTGGTTCCCAGCACTCACATGGCAGCTAACAAATCATTTATAACTCCAGTTCCAGGGGATCTGATGTCACCTTCTAAGGGCAGTGCATGACATGGGTGCACTTACACACATGCAGACCATACACTCATACACATAAATTAAAAATAAGATATTTTAGAAACAGAAAAGCAATATGAACTCTAAGTACAGGTACAATATAACATCTAGAAAGGAGACAAAGAAAGGATATTAGGTGAAGAAGGATGAAATGCAATGAAGCGGATATAAAGCTAACTGGTTTTCTAGCTTCAACTCTGCCCTATTTTGGGGTGTGTGTATGGGGGGGTAGATAAGAGTATAAAAATATAACTGATAGTGAAAGTGTAAAACCCTAAGTGAAACTCCATGGCTTCAGAATGGTCATTCTGTTATAGAAGTTCACTGATATTTAGTCAAGTGTTTGAGTGATTACCTTAATCCAGCTGTTTGGTGTTCTCATTTCTGAGTTTATTACAAAAATGTGATTCTATTTAGTAACAAAAAAGATAAATTAAAATCCTCAAGCATAACTACACATATGCAGAAGTATATTGGTAGAGGGTGGGTGCCGGGTTTATAGAAGGCTGAACACAATGGAAAAATAACCACAGGGCTCTGAACAGAACCGGCATACTGTATGTCAAGGCAAAAAGTCACTCAAGGATTTTGTTTATTTACTTATTTATTTTGAGACAGGGTCTCACTATGTGTCCCTGGCTATCCCGGAACTCCTTAAGTAGATAGACCAGGCTGGCCTTGCAGTCACAGATTCAACTGCCTCTGCCTCCCAAGTGCTGGGATTAAAGGTGTGCACCATCATGCCTGGCATCACTCAAGTTTTTAAAAATTATGGCTTTAAATATGAAACCTCAGGGATTGGAGCATTCACAAATCCTTTCTGAAAAAAATATAATAAATGGTACAATGTGGTCAACTAGATTACATTTAAAAAATTTTTAGCCGGGCATGGTGGTGCACGCCTGTAATCCCAGCACGTGGGTGGCAGAGGCAGGTGGTTCTCTGTGAGTTCAAGGCCAGCCTGGTCTACATAGTGAGTTCCAGGACAGCTGGGGCTACAGGGAGACCCCCGTCTCCAAAAAAAAAAAAAAATTTAAGGCAAGAAACCATGATAAAGAAGTAAGAAGAAGTAAAGGAAAGCTTTGAACCTCCTTACATATAAAACTGAATGTAAGCCATCAAAAGAATAAGCAGCAAGGTGTGTTTGGCAAGATTGATGGCGCCAAGCACCTCCATACGAAGGTAAGCATGAAAACAAGACCACCAGCTAAATGTCTTCGGAAAAAGCAGTGAGACTCCCAGATTTCATTCCATGTCAACTGAAGAGAATAAAACAGAGGTCTTGAATATGAAGTAGAGCTGACAGCAGACTTTCCATGTAGAATGTGACACACTACTGCACGTGGCTCCCAAAATACAGATATGCTCTCCAGTAAGGAAGCTGCAGGTTTTCTCTTGGATGTGTCGAGCACCCCATGAGCACTTAGCAATGCCAGGGCACAACTAGGACTTGCACAGTTGAGGAGTCCTACCAATCTGTTCTGTATCCCATAGCAACCATGACTCACTTCCACACAAAAAATTACTGTATTACAAAATAAAAACTGAGCAGAGAATGCTGGGTGTGGCAGTGCATGCCTTTAATCCCAGGAGCAGAGGCAGGTGGATCTCTGCGAGAAAGAGGACAGGCTGCTCTACATAGCAAGTTCTAAACTACTGAGAGACCCTGTCTCAAAAACACAAAAACAAAACAAACCAAATTCGTAGGTTAGTGGCTGATAAAATTACAAACCTAGGATTCAGTGCAAGGTCCAGCAACACTTATGTGTAATTTTCCTCTTTCATACTTTTTTTTTTTTTGTAGCTCAGTAATGTTCTATAATCATTTTATGAACAAGAAAAAGAAGTGTTACTAAATTTGACTAAGTCTGCAAAAACATGCAAAAAGTGACCTTTTAAATTATGGATTACTTGATGTAATTTAATGACTTCAAGACTAGTTTGGGAAATTTTAATTTCATATAAATTTTAATCTCACCAAAGCATCTAAGTAAAAGAACATATTAACTGTAAGGAATGTGAAAAGGATGACAAATGCCACTTACAGACATGGAACCAAAGTCAAGTAATTCAGAAATACAGAAAGAAACACAAGAGAAGAGAAAGGATGATTCAAACTGCACATCATGAATTCTCAGATCAGCCGTAATGCCTGGAATCCCGAGGAACCTTGGCCACCTAGCTGTTTCTGTCAGAAATCCTAAAACTGAATGACAAACTGCTCACTACCTTTCAGTGAACCTAGATGTTAGCGGATGACTGAAAGGCAGTGTCCATTTTATCAAAGGCATGCTTTTAGTGAACAAAGGTGACAATCTAAGTTGTAGAAGTATTAATAAGAAGGGAATGTTTCCCATGGTGTTCTCCAACATTTTGACTTAATAAATGTACATACCAAAAAATAAATAAATAAATAAATAAAAACACCTTAAAACTTGGGATAAAAGTTAAAACACTGACTTTGAGACAAAAAAAGGGCTTATAAATGAATTGCAAAATAGTAAACTGGAAAATACATATCCCTCTTTAAACCTCTAGACTGAAACAGAACTGCAATATGCCCACACCACAACCAGACTAATTCTAGCATTATAAATTAAACACAACCTCTTATCAAAAAACTAAGGAAAATAGTTTTATAATAACCACTTATTTTTTTATATGTATGTATTTGTATGTGTAGGTATGTGCCTAAGGGAACCAGTATCAGCAGAAGCCAGAGGAAGGGCTTCGGACCCCTGGAGCAGGTGGTCACGAGCCACCCTGTATGGGTCAGTCTTCTGTAAAAACAGCAAGCACTTGTTAACTACTCTCCAGCCCCCATTTCTTAATTTTTAATGCTTTGTATTATGCTGAATTTGTCTTTTGTATAAAAATCAATAGACTCAATTCGATTCTCTTAATATCTTGCTGAGATAGAATAAATTTCCATACCCAACTGCAAATTCAAGAGACTAGCCAAGTGGAGTAAATATATTATTTCATAAATTAGTATTTATAATTCAAGCCATAATAAAGCATATTTGAAGAGACAAGACATATAAGTTAGCTAGTATATTGGCTAATGTATATACAATGCAATCATCTGGGAAGTCAGAAAATTGTTGGAAGTGAAATTTAGAAGTCGCAGGTTAAAGAATTAATATTTGAATCCAAATACCTCATCCAATGTAATGGAAGTTATTTATTATAAATTGTAGTGTCAATATTTTGACGGGGCAAGGAGGATGTGGAGAAGATATCATAAATGAACTGAGGTTGCCTGTGTCATCTAGATTAAGAAATCTTGCCACCATCGTAAAGAGTGGTTTCTTTGACAATTCTGTATCTAATAAAAAGGCAACATATCTTCAATAAAGCATCAAATTTCAGACTGCAACGCGTGCTTTCTGTCAAAAGATATTAATACCGCAGAGCTTAACAGCTTTTCTAGAAACATAAATTAATTAATGTAGTAATTCCTTAAGCCAGTAAAGCTTTTGAACCTAGTGAGCGAGCTTAAACTATTTAATTTCCCAAAAATTAGATGACTACGTCGAAACCGCTGTCACGCTGTCCCACATCGGCCGCACGTCCGGAGTCTGCGCATCAGAACAAAGGGGCCTCCAGGGATGACAGTGCCGCAGTGTCAGGGCTCCAGATAAGAGGTGACAGAAGAACAAGGGGTATCCCGCGGAACAAAGGGGCTGCACTCCCGCAGACGGCCAAGACAGACACAAAAGGGAGCCCAAAGGCGCTGCAGGCCAGGGCGGCGGCTCTTCCTGGAGCTAGCGCGCTCCACCTCCGCCTCCTTCTCCACCGTGCCTCGCCCCGCGGTCGGTTCCTCACAGGCTCAAGCCCCGAGGCGGAGCGGGAGAGACCAGAGGAGGTGGAGGAAGAACCGGCTCCGTCCTCTCGCCCCCCTGGTCCTCCTAGGCCTCCCGGGCCCTGTCTTCCTCGGCTTCCCGGTCCCGTCCCGCCCGCGCCGCCACCGCCTTCCGCCCCGCACCCGCGGTCCATCCCGCCGCCTCACCCAGCTCGCCACGGAGCACAGCCCCAGCACGCTCCCCATCGCCCCGCAGCTCCGAGAACGCAGCAGCACCGACAAAATGGAGAGAGCCTCTTCCTTGCTCTTCCGGGCTTATTTACTATTTGACTGACACTTCCGGCGCAGAGCGCTCCCGCCCCTCAGCCTCACGTCACTTCCTCCTAGGCTTCGGCAGGTGTGACCTCACCCCCCACACACCCCACCCCCGGGTGCCGCAGTGCGCGTGCGCCCCGCTGTGCTACTCCCCTTGTGGGTCTCCCACCGACACTTCATCAAGGGTTTCTATTTGCTAAGTGCTACACTGCTTTGCTCAGTAAAGAACAGGTGGCGGAAAACCCACCTTTACTTTCTGCTTACTTGAATTTGAACGCTAGAAGAGCGCACAACCTTGGCTGAGGTTTTGTCGTACTTTGTCTTACTGCTTTTTGAGAGCTTGCTTCCTCTTTCTTGCATTTACCGGACTTTTCTGTCCCCTTTGCCCCACTTTCGCGTCCATCTTTCCTTTTACGTAGAAAATGTGTGTCTGTAGCCGCTGCGTGGAACGAGTTTTACTGGGATATATGGTATCTTCAGGATGCTTTCGGTTCTTTTGTTACTGATGCACATTTTAACTTTTTCTTAGTAATATTTTACATGATTTGTAGTTGGAATTTTTTAATTTGTTAGATAAGGCATAAATTGTAAAAAGCTACGTATCTATTGAATGTCAGCTGTCAAGACATTAAGATTAAAATCATTGCTTAGCTTATAATACCAATACTTGGAATGTATTCATGACAGTTTCGGTTCTTAATTTTATGATAATTGGTCTGTCCTAGTTTGTTTCTTCATTGCTGTGACAAAACACTCTGACCACTACCAACTTGGGGAGGAAAGGGTTTATTCAGCTTACATCTCCCAGGTCGCAGTTCATCAGGGAGCCCAAGGTAGGAACTCAGGGCAGGAACCTGGAGGCAGGAGCTGGAGCACAGGCCATGGAGGAATGCTGCTTACTGGCTTGCTCCCTTGGCCCCTGCTCAGCCTGCTTTCTTATGCAACACAGGCCCGCCAGCCCAGGGGTGGCACCACCCACAGTGGCTGGGCCTTCCCACATCACTCATCAAGAAGATGCCCTTCAGACATGACCACAGGCCAGTCCAATAGAGGCAATTCCCGGATTGAAGCTCCCTCAACCCAGGTGTGTCAAGTTGACACTAAAGCTATCCAGCACATGGTCCCTGAAAATATTCAATGAGAAGAGTTTGGCACACAGAAATAATTGAAATAATCATTGCTGTAAGTATTAAAAAAGAAAATGTCTCATAAGATTGACAAAAATTGCCTGGGCAAGGGTCGGGTAACACCTAGCAACATAGGTGAACAAACAGTTAACTGATAGTGACCAAAAGAAAAGAACGAAATTTTAAAAAAGGTAAGTGTATTTCGAACATGTTAAACTTTTTTTATTAAAACAATTTTTCATGTGTAGGTGTACATTTTGAGTGAGTTTATGTGCAGGAGCCTTTGGAGGCCAAAAAAGGGTGTCCAGTCCCTGGAACTGGAGTTTCAGGCAGTGTGAGCGGCCCTGTGGGTGCTGGGAATCGAACTTGGGTCCACTCAAGAGGATTAAGTGCTCTTAACCACTGAACAATCTCTTCAACCACTGAACATACTAAACTTTTAAAATAAATTGCTTTTATGTTATGTGTATGTGTGTATTTCCTGCGTGTATGTAAGTGCACTGGTGCTGTGCAGTACCCGCAGAGGGTAGAAGAGCATCGAATCCTCTGGAACTGGAGTTACAGATGGTTGTTAGTTGCCATGTGGGTGCTGGGAATCAAACACAGGGCCTCTGCAAGAGCAGCCAATGGGTTTAACTTCTGAGGCATCCCTCCAGCCTTGATATTAAACTTTTAAGAGTCTGAAATGGAGCCCATCTGTACTGGGAAATTAAAACTTGAAGATCAAAAATGAGCTATAAAACATAAAGTGAACCATGCTGCATTTATAGTTGAAGATATAGGTGGAAAATAATAACCAAAGGAAAATGCAGTGAGGAGAGTCCTAAATACAGAGCCAAAAATTTCTGCATGAATAATTATCAACAAGGGAGAAACTATTAACTTATAACTCCTATGTTAAGTTCACAAACTCCCCAAATTCTGCATTTTAAACTTTGTTTTTACAGTTAGTTATGAAGATACTAATTGTGATAGCATTAGCAACTTAACAGAAGCTAGAATCATCTCAGGGCATGCCTATAGGGGATCATCTTGATTACTTTCATTGATGTGAACCTTAATTGTGGACAGGACCATTTTCTGGGCAGAGGATCCTGGACTCTATAAATTGGAGACAGGGAACTAAGCATTCTCTTATTAATTCATTCATATTCTCTCTCTCTCATTTTTTGATTGTGGATTTAGCGTGACTAACTTTTTCAAGTTCCTTCCACTGTGACTACTTCACAGTGATGGACTGTAACCCGGAGCTATGACCCAAAATAAGCCTTTTCTGCCTTCAGTTGCTTTGGTCAGAGTATTTTATCACAGCAACAGGAAAATAAACTAAGACACCATTAGTAAGATACTTGGCTCCTCAGAATTTTAGTATACTTATTAGTACTATACAAGTATGACAACCATATAGAGTTGTGAAGTTTAAATAATAGACATTTCTTACAAATGATAACACCAGACAACCACTACAAGATAGCTTATCTACTTCCCTCCCTACCAAGACTACTAATTTCTGTGATTTGCCAACCTAGGGTAAACATAACCTCTACCCAATGTTTTATATTTATATCCATGAGAAGGATATAATCTACTAACTTATAACATGGAAAATTTTCTTTCTAGATGTTTAATACTTTGAGGAGGGAGACTTAGATAGCATTTAATCTTTGTTACTCATGTTGAGATCTACTCAGTTGTCATTTCCTTAGGCAGGCCTGTAATAATTACATATCCTCAAATTTATCTCCAATAGTAGAGTGACAATAATATTAATTATAAAATCATGGCTTCTGTGAACAACTTTGTTCTGCTGCAAACCCTGAGAAGACATTTTGGAGAATCTACAATTATGTGGCATGTGGAAAGAATCTACCAAAGTTAATTAAGAGAAAGTGGTGTTTGTATGTGTGTGAATATATATATATATAATTGCTGGTGTGTGTGTGTGTGTGTGTGTGTGTGTGTGTGTGTGTGTGTGTGAAATAGAAAAAGAGAGGTTCAATAATTCCAGACTCACGATGTATATCATATGGATGGCTAAAGGCACTTAAATGTAACATATCAGAAAGGAAAGTATGTGTTACTCAAAAACTAAACCTCTTCAAAATATGAAATACTTTAGAAGCATAAAGAAAGGAGTGTCATAACCATTAACTCTTTCTGCCCTCAAACATAAAGCATTGCTGTATAACTGTCCCTGTTTGCATTTATTCCCTCCTCTCTTGCCAGAAAGATGGTAGTGAAGAAATTCTAGGGACTAACAACCTATGCTGAGATATCTCCAGTTTGCTGGCTACACATTGGAAATTGCTCTTCAAAGTGGTTTTCATAGTATATTTTTCCTTACGGTTTTTGCATTGTTCCACATATTTATAACTTTTAAGTTTGTCACCTTGAATTTTGAAAAAGTAAAACCATTAATGCTATCAATTAACAATTTCTTAACTGATAATGTTGAGAACTTCATTTATTGGTCATTGGGGTATGCTCTTCTAGATAAAATTCCTTTTCAAGTGCTCAAATATTTTTCATTAGATTATCCATCTTTATTGAATACTGGATGGCCGTTAATAATTTTGAATATGAATCCTTTGGAAAAATAGGAAGTGAGAAATTGTCAATTCCCAGTCTGCATTTACTTCTCTACTTTGTAAAAGAGGATCCTTCAGTGACTCCCCTCAATGTAGTTTTAAATGTTATTTTTTAAGTAACAGCAAATTTGTTCCTTGTGTTGCATGAATTCTTTTTCAGAATTTCTTTCCAGGGGCAAAATTTAAATGAAATTTTCCTGTATATTTTATTTTAAATCTTAAAATTTACTCTTCACTTTTAGATTTTTGATCCACTGGTGCATGATGTAAAGTAGAAATGAAGTCAGTGGCATGGTAACTTGGCTCCAAGGTGGGAGAACCTTGGTATGCATCATTTGCTGATTTCCATTGGACAGTTCCTCTCACCAAGGGTGATTGCTAGGTACCAGTGGTTTACAAATATACTTTGAAAAGCCCTCAATATCTAGAATCTGATCAGTTTGATGTACTTCTGGTACACCCCTAACTCAAATTATATTTTTGTTTTTCATGTAGATGATGAACTACCTTCTATAATTTACAGAATACTGTAGAATCTCTTACCTGTAATATCATTGCTGTCATATTATTTTTCCATAGAAATGTCTGTTTCTAGGGTTTATGTTCTGTTTTATGAATTTAATTATTCTTTTGTCTTTCAAATGTAGTTTTGTTTTTGGTTTTGCTTTTTTTTAAAAAAAAACAAAACAAAACAAAACAAAACAGGGTCTCCCTAGCCCCAGCCAGCCTGGAAGTCACTATGTAGACCAGACTGGCCTCAATCTCACTGTCTGCCTGCCTCTGCTTCCTAAGGGCTGATATTAAAGGCTGGTGTCACCACACCCAGTGTTATATGTACTTTTAATTATAGTCATTCACAAATAAGTTGTGGTATTTGAAAGAGTAAGTTTCTTTATTCTTCAAACCTGTTTTTTTCTGACCTTTTTACTTTATTTTTCCATGAATATTTTAGGGTCATTATCAAATTTGAGTGAAAAATTATATGGCCACTTTAATCGTAAGGCTCTGCTCATATTTTAGAAATACATAATAAATTATCCTATAAGCTTCTTCATGGCTAGAATATTTCTCTGTGAAAATATTTAGGTTTGGCTGGGTAGCAGCTTACTAAATTAGATTAGGTTTTACAAGGCAATTTGGTTTGCAACCTTGACTCTCCCAGTCACTCTTACCTCCTATTACTAATTATTGTGAGACGTACTAAAGGACAATCTTGCTTCCTTCTCTGTTTTTACCAGTGGTTGATAATAAGTTGAAGGGAACATATTATAATTAATAAAGTATTTAAACCTAGACTTAATATAATTTGTTAATAGTAGGAGAATACTATGTCAAGTACCACAAATGTTCAAAGTGTCAAAGAAAGCTATAGAATACATTCATATACAAGAAGCTTTAGAACTGTAAAGAAAAAGTTGATTGAGGAAATGGAGGAAGGCAGATCTTTCTAAATTCAAACAGAAGCTTGTCTCTTGCTCCATTCCAGAAGATTCTTGGTATATTCATAACTTCTTCCTACACTACTCAACAGAGGGTTTTTTTTCTTCTGAGCTATTTATAAATACAAGAGTTTTTATTTAATCTATAAGCAGTAATATGGAATGGAATTTTCTCATTTAAATGGTTGAATATAGAATATTAATTTACATAATACATGAATTTGGAAGATTATTTATTTGAATAAATATAAATAAATAAATTATAGCCAACAATCTTTTTTCTTCTTGCCAGCTGTTCAAGAAAATTAAAATGATGACTTGTTCATATTTGAATCCAAACATAAAATACAACACATAGCACATCTTTTTCAGTATGTACATGCATGTATAGTTTCTTTAAGTTTATTATGAATTCATGTTTCAGTGATCCAAGTTTTGGGAAACATTTTCGTCTTTATAAACCATGTTTTATCAGAAATACTCTTCTGTAGAAGAGCATTTAAGTCACACTGTTGGAAGGAAGCATGGACCGACAGCCTTTGGGCGATCCTCCTGGACTGCCCTTTTTGAACTTTTAATTATGGAGTGGCTTCAGAGAAGTCAAGGTTATATTCTTTATCAGGGATCTGAGCATGAGGGTTGGAGGGATCATTAAGTGGTTGAGGACACCAGCTTCTCTTGTAGAGAATCTAGGTTAGGTACCCAAATGGCAGCTAACAACCCTTTGTAGCTCCAGTTCTGGAAGATCTGATGCCCACTTCTGGTCTCTGAGGGCATTCCCCACAAAGGTGCACTTACGTGCAGGCAAAACACCCAAACACATAAACTAAAATTTAATTTTTTAAAAAAGAATCTGAGCACAAATACTTTGTTACTAATTACAGACTTTTACCAATTATAAACTTTTACATTAATGTAAATTAATAGTCTTTTAAGAGGCATTCAGGAGGAATACCATGCTGTGTCACAACAAAGATGTATAGACGTGGACTGAGAGATCTGGAGACTACAGATGAATTTTTACTTAGAGGACAGTCTGAGTCCTTCTCAGGAATGATTAAATAAAGCATACAGCTCCCATGTAGAATGTAGGTATGATCATTCTGACCCAAGAGAAATAGGAAACGGGGTTTTCTGATTTGATCAGTACATATTGTACACATATATTTGAATTTTACACTGTATGCCAAAATATAATAATTAAGGTTTAATAAAAGTTAAAGATACAGAGTTACTAAGTTTCCTGACAATGCTAAAAGTTTCAATAGTAGATTCATTAAAAAACAATATTAATCAATTTTCCAGTATGAATATTTAATTTATGTAAAGTACAGCACTTAATTTATGTAAAGAATAAGTTGTTCTGAAATATAAATTTCTTGTCTAGTGGTCATTTAAGTGTTGTAAAATATTTCCTCAAAGTAACAATTTGATTTTAAAATTTTAATTATTTTTATTCTCTATGTGTATGAGTGTTTTGCCTGAACATTAAGTGCATCTGTGAATGCAATACCTGTAGAGGCCAGAAGATGGCATAGTATCTCTTAGAATTGGAGTTACAGACAGTTGTTTGCTGCCATAGGAGTGCTGGGAACCCAGCCTGGATCTTCTGTCAGAGCAGCCAGTGCTCTTAACCACTGAGCTATCTCTCCAACTCCATAAATAATTATTTAGGTTTCAGAACTTACCTGCATGACAATAAAACCCCATATGCAACATAAAGAAATGGAAGTCTGTAACCTTTCATCTCTCCCAGTAATTCCTTATCCATATCCTTATGAAAATGGTTTAGAACATTGCACACCATATTAAAACTGTTCACCTCAACACAGAATCAATCTCATCACCAAGGTTGACTAGCATTAGGTTCACCCTAGATCTCATAATCCATCCTGTCTTCAAAACTCTCTGTAAATTTTAAAGATAATTTAAAAATGGACTTTCTAGGAAACATTGTGAAAATAGAACAGGTTGTAAGGAAAATCATGAATTCTTTTTTTTCTTGGAAATTAGAAATTGTAATGTATAATTTGCTTTCCCTCAACAGATCAATACTATAACTTGTAAAGTCAAAAACATATTGACCTCCAAAAAATATTACCTCAATTTAAGTAAAATCTGTGAGTGGTTTGGATTGTACAAGGACATACTAATATTTTATGGAATGCATTCTCAATTTATTCAATCCTAAATTTAAACATTTAAATATTTAACCAAATACTTGCATATTTATCCAAATTTTCTGTAAGAATAATCCAGAGATTAGGACATAATAACCCATAGGGGTCAGTATAAACTTAGAATTGGAAGAGACCACATTATGATTAAGGCCATATTTTTTTCAGTGAATTTACACAATATTTACAAAATTAACCCAGAACTTCAATACAATGTCGAGGGCACAAAATTTCTCCATATATTTTTAGCTTAATTTTTGCCTTAATGTTAAAATAGTACATGAACAATATTCTTTTGAAACAGGTTTTTCTTTTGCTGAAGACTATGGTGCTGTTTTCCATGACAACCAAACATTTTTTTATACTGGTGAAGTAAATGTTACAAAAATTTATTTCACCCCAAACATACATAAATTCAGGAAAAGTGTACATAGTCACCATGCCAATAACAAAGTGGGCAGATATTCAAAAATGTTTCTAATGTGGAATATCCTGTTTGATAAGCAGTGAGAAAGGAGGAAGTGACTACTTGAAAAGTACTAATGGAATTTCTAAAGCAGTTTGAATCTTAGCTAAAATATTTTGAGAGTTATGCCAGGCGTGGTGGCACATGCCTTTAGTGCCAGCAGAGGCAGGCAGATCTCTCTGAGTTCAAGGCCAGCCTGCTCTACATAGTGAGTTCCAGGCCAGTTGGGGCTACAGGGAGACCTGTTTCAAAAAAGACCAAAAAAAATTTTTTTTGCAATTTTTAATTGAATTTCTTGTGTATTTCATACAGAACATCTTAAACAATCTTAGTCATCTTTATACCCCTGTCTCCACTGGCACCCTCCCATAGCCAACCCCCCCACACACACACTGGAGCCCATATACTCTGTTATCCCTGTTAAGGCCCATTGGGTTGTTAGTGTCCCCAGCCATTCCCCAGTGCAAGTCAGTCCACTGAGTCTAGTCAACCTATCTAGAGTCCCTTGTTTTAGGAAGATCAGCTCTTCTTCACCTAGCAGCAATCAGTTGCCAACATTTGTTCAGATAAGGCTGAGGTCTGCTGTTCATTTTCCCAGTTCTATTCTGGGTTATTGTCTGCCTGAGTTTGCATGGGACTTGTGTATGCTGACACCATTGCCATAGAATCATATGAGTAAGTTCCCAGGGGCCCAGAGGACTCTGTTTCCATATGGTTATGCACCTCCTCCCTGGATGTTACAATCCTTCTGCTCACTCTTCTGTGATGGTTCCTGAACCTTGGGTTGGTGAAGTTTAATAAAGAGGTCCTATCTAAGGAACATCATTCAGCAGACTCTTGCTCTCTACACTTTGGCTATTTGTGAGCTTTTCTGTTCCTGGCCCTCTGCTGCATGAGGGAGCTTCATTTGGGAACTGAGAGATTCATTAATGTCCTCTTCTTTATTCCTGTTCTGTGTTCCATGAGCCTTGGGTATAGAGGTTGCATTATAGATGTCACTTAGGCCTTATCAATTCATAGACAATATCTGTGTGTGACCAGTTGTGGTACTTGGTAACAGTCTCTAACGGGTGCAAAATGAGCTTCTTTGATGAGTGGTGACTGGAATATTTGTCTGTATATATAAGGATACATATTTTGCACATAGTAAGAAATCACATTAGCGATGTGACAGTCTTGGGATTTTCTCTAAGATCTATGGCCACTCCAGCCATGTGTATTAGGTTATATTTACATTACCACACTTGAGTTTCCTCCCTTTGAGTGGGCATTTAATTAAATTAGGTAGCTGTTGATTGCCCCTAAGATAAAAGTGCCACTACTGCCCTAATGATATATGCTGTGCTGGCCATTGATATGGTTATTTGTTCTTGAAGCTGGTGTTGGATCTTCCATTGATGTTTTCCCTTGGCACCTTCATAGTGATCTCCAAAGCTATGAGAGCCGCCTTCAGGGGAAGTGGTTGCAGGTCAGTTGCAGCTCTATTGCTCCAAATCCTGTGTCTGAAGTATATTCTGTCTTCAGCAGCAGGATCTTCCCTTCAAGTCCTGGGAGGCCATCAAGGGCTGTGCCAATAGCCTGAGTAATTTTGGGAGTCTCTTGGACAACCCTGGCCAGCAACTCAAAGGAAAGTATCTCCTGTCTGACACTGTTTTTTGTTAGGTAGCCTTTAGCTATACACATGGACTCATGTAGAGTTAATGTATGTATAACTTGTCATATCTGAACCAAATCTAGGTCTCCTACAGGGCTACCTCTAATTTAGAAGCTGTTCCTTCCTCAAACAAATTGATATTTTTTACGTTCTTAATAATAACAATTATAACAAAATACCATTTTATATGAATTATGCAGATCAAAATGCTTTAAATAAGTAGGAAGTTGGAATTTCTAGTTCAATAATTAAGATGTCATAAGAACAGATTATGTTATAAAATGGCAACATGCTTTCTTTTCTAGGAAATGGATTCTTTTGGTTGTTGTTTACTTGCTTAATTTTTCACCTTTTATAGTAGTGATTGCTAAACTTGAGGGTTGAATTGTTAATTGAGGTGACACTGTGCACCTTAATTAGTTAATAATGATTTTTAATATTGAGTTTTGATGCTGGTAATTGAAGTTGGTATGCATGTGTGGCAAGCACATACCCTTGAGCTACTTCTAAATTTCTTAAAATGAATACAAACTTCCTTTATCTTCATAGTTCTATTTTAGTGATGCAGTCATGTAACACAATAGATTTTTCTCTGAGTAACATTTCCATTTCATGTTTATGCAGTCAGAAAAGTTTCCTTTTATTGTTTCTATAAATATTATGATCTCCCTTAGTTGATCAGTATTCAGCATACTAGGAAAGAACATCATTTTATCCTAATAACTATGTGAAAATATATCAATCGAAAGAATTTTTACTCCTCTTCATCCTCCTCCTCTTCCTGCCCCCCCTTTATGTTAGAGCTTGAACCCAAGCCTTGCATATGCTAGGCAAGAACTCTACCACTGAGCTATATCCCTGGCTTTATTCTGGTATTTATCAATTTCAAAAGGTTAAACTCATATTACTATGACTAGGAAATTTTATTTTATCAATTTATTCCCAATTCAATTCTTACCCCCTAAATGCTAGACTGACATAAAAACAACAGGATTTATTATCTATTGGAGGAATTTAAGATCATAGATCTGCCTTTTTAAAAAATCTACTATTTAATTCCTCTATGTTTTTTGTTTACTAGATTAAAAATCCAGGTAAAAGTAAGGCCTGTTAATTTTCTCACCATAATTAAGTTTCGAAATACCATTTTTCTTGCACTTTTAGTTTTCTGGGTTTTTGTTTCTTTGTTTTTTGACAGGGTCTCCCTAGTCCCAGCCTACCTGGAAGTCTCTGTGTGGACCAGGCTGGCCTCCATCACACAGAGCTCCACCTACCTCTGCCTCCCAAGGGCTGAAATTAAAGTCATGTGCCACCATGCCCAGTGCGTTTTTAGCTTTTATTTTGCATATTACTCATTTTCTTGATGTATACAGATTTATATTTATATCAAATTTCTCAATTATGGCTTTTGTTTCACTGCTCCCTTACTCTGCTGATTGTAGAATAAAGAATTGTTCATGTTCACCAGTACTTACATTTCTATTCTTGGCTTCTCTAGATTTGCTTTAAAAGTAATTTGTCCGCCATGTTTTAAGGAATATGTCCACATAACATTCATATTCTCTCCTGATCCCTTCATCTCTGTTTTGATATTCATGCTATGGTAAAATATAGTCAGTGTTTACATCTAGTATTTTGTTATATAGTTGAACCATATTTTGGTTTGATGAGGGTTTTCTCTGTAGAGCCTCAAGAAGAGGCTTATAAGGACAAGTTTCCTTGTCTTCTAACTTGTTTCAAGCTCTTTATTTCCCATTGTATCTGGTCAGTAGTTGGGCTGGAGCTAGCATTGCTGGGTTGGATCACCTCATCTTTTCTGGGGGATTTTTACTATATTTTCCAATCATCTTTTTAAAAATAGTATATTTCTGTAGGGGGATTTTAGATCAGTCTAATTTATTTCTTCCTGTTGTAAGTAACCTACTGTGTTTTAAAAATTATGTCTCTCCCTCCAACATGTAGTTTCCAGGGATTGAAGTCAGGCTTTCAGCCTACATCTCCAAAGCATAATTTTATTGATTTCAAGTTCATTAATTTCAAGTTAGCTTTACTAGGATGTATCTGAATATTGAATATTCTGAGGCAACTAACCGAAGAACCTGGGCAGCCTTATCATGGACAGAGCCAACTTTTATTTCATCCAGGAAAGTTGTCTTGAAACGTACTGTTATTTACTTAGTCTATTATATTATGAAACAGCGTTGTTTTATGCTGGAGATTTTTTGCTTATTTTCCATATAGATTACCTTCTAAGCCTTTTAAGCATTTTACTTTGCTGTTTTCTTCCACATAGTGCCCAACCCTAGTGAATTCACAATTTATTATTTCCTCTTCTTGCTATTTAGGTCTCCTATGAATTATCACCTCATGTGATTGCTTCATAGCTGCTCATTTGTTTATTTAAGACCATAGTTAACTACTTTTATCTGCTCTCAGGCATTATTTTTCTGGCTCTTGATCATAAGCTCTTATTTATCTTTCTTATTTCTTTAATTTATTCTTCATAACATTTTTATTAAATTCTGTGCTTGCTAATTGAAAGCTATTCTTATGGACAAATGACCATGGCCATATCATGATCCCTTTTTC
This sequence comes from Nannospalax galili, assembly GCF_000622305.1. Taxonomy (NCBI): domain Eukaryota; kingdom Metazoa; phylum Chordata; class Mammalia; order Rodentia; family Spalacidae; genus Nannospalax; species Nannospalax galili. Next base: position 1,322,974 of record NW_008346293.1, on the reverse strand, counting down.
AGAAATTTTCCTTTGTTGACTTGGCATTTGGGGGCGGGGCTTGCTGGCCATTTGTGCTTTATTCCTCCTTAGCTAGTCACAAATGTTCCCTTCCCTATTCTCTACCTTGCCACCAGAATTGCTCTTTTCTTTCTCTTTTTTTTCCTGCCATTGCTTCCTCCTCCCTTCACACATGACTTATTTTCTTGATACATCAACTAACTCTACTTCTGTTTTTCTTGTGTAGTCTTTCTTGAGAAGTGGATTTCTTCCATTGAGACCTTTCTGGGATCTATAATGAAGACATTCCCCTCTTTCCTTTCTCCTTATATGCCTCATATAATCTATCTGTAATAATTTTTTATGAGACTTTCTTCAGTTCTACATGGGATGTAGCTGACTTCTGACCTCTCTGGAAAAGTTTGTGAGGTCTCTTGGAAAGAGACCTACTCATTTTATTGGGGATTTCCCAGACTATAATGGGAGAAATGGCAATTTCTACTTCTATCTTAGTAGGGGAAGTCAGATAGGTGACTGGGATTTCGTTTTATCTTCATTTTATCATTCAGTAACTCCACACTCATTGCATAAACATGCCATGAATTTGTTTTTATAAGCTTCTTGCCTTTGCTTAGGTTATGTGTTTCTACCATCAATGTTTTTTTTTATCTAATGTATCTATTCATCCAATAAAACTAAGCTTTGTTTCCTTTTTTTTTTACATATTACCTTCATTTATTCCTTCGAAAACACTTTTCCTTTCTTTAGATGCAATTTGCTTTCTCTTTTTTGTTTTCAATTGTGTGATCTCTTCTTAAATTATTGTTTTAATACACACACACAGCCTATTGAATTCATTTAATGTTGTCAACATGGATGGGGGAAATTTTCACAAGGTCTCACCTCTCTGGGGACCTAATCAACTGCCTAATCAATGGGCTGCTGAGAGAGAGAGACAATCAGTTTTCTCCAGGGATGAGCTGCTTGATAGGTTATCCACTCTCAAGTGGTCAGCTCTAAACACATGTGCATCCAAGCAACACTAAGCTTAGTTTCTTCCTCAAAACCGGTCAACCTGCTTTTGGACTGGGCTCATCTCCAATATTAAATTTTATCACTTATTCTTAGTGCCACTTGTGCAGTTTTATGTGACTCAGCTTTCATCATTGTATTGTGATCATCCTCCACAAAAAATACTAGGCAGTGCCATTATGTCACTGTTATATTTTATCCTTAAGATAGAAAAATTAGGACAACGCTAGGCAATTAAAAAAGCTAGCTGAGGAGCTAGACAGATAGCGTAGTTGGTAAAAGTTCTGCCTGACAAGCATGAGGGCCTGAGTTTGATCCCTAGCACCCCAACAAGAGCTGGGCATATAGGTGTATGTCTGTACCCCAGTGCTGGGGAGTAGAGACAGGAGGATTCCTGGAGCTAAGTAAATGGGGTCCTAGCTGAATCAATGAACTCCAGGCTCAGTGAGTAATCCTGATTCAAAAAATAAGATGGATAATGATTGAGGAAGATACCCGCTGTCAACCCTTGGCCTCCATGTGCATGTGCCTGTGTACCTGCATGTTAACACATATGTATACTTTTCATACATACACACACAAACACACATATGTACACCGTAGTTGAATGAATAAACAATGTCTTCTTTTGAAAACAACAATCCAAATATTGGTATACTGATTTTGATTTTGCAACATTTTATTCCTAAACATAAATGAACATACTTATTGAGAATGCAAAGTTCTTATAATTTTTGGTAAATAATTGTACAACTATGACTTTAAAATGTCACATCAATTCAGAACATAAAGATTTGTGTAAGTAATATTATAAAGATTAAGACCTTTGTATTTCTCAGAGATTTTCATAGGAAATTTGTTTTCCTTCAAGTTGAAATGTGATTTTCATTGCTTCCTGTAGCCTACGCTCCACTTGTGAGGTATCAGCAAGCAGAACTATTTCTGTCTTGCATTGTCATCAGTAACAATTATTCCAGTTGCATTAGTTGACAGCTCTCATTCTGCAATTTGAGAAAACATGCTGTTATTCTTTCTGCAATAAAAAACTAGGAAAGTCTGTTCTTGCTTTAAAAAAAGCAATTGTTACTTTCATAGTAGCTAGAATTAAATATCTTTTTAAAATATTTTATTTATTATTTTTATTTTATGTGTATGAGTGTATTGCCTGCATGTATGTTAGTGCACCCATGTCACACAATGCTGCAGAGATCAGAAGAGGGCTTCGGATTCCCCTGGAACTGGAGTTAAGGACAGTTTGTAGCTGCCATGTGGGTGCTGGGAATCAAACCCGGGTCCTCTACAAGAGCAGTCAGTGCTCTTAACCGCTGAGCCATCTCTCCAGCCCTGAACTAAATATCTTAATGTTAAGTTTAAGGGCATAGTGATTCACTTTTAACCCCTGGGGAAATGTATCTCTACTATAGACTACAACATACCTCGTTTAGTTGTTCACAAGCGAAACTTCACTGAACGTGGTTATTTAATTACTCTATACCTTTTGGAAGTAAAGGCACAGGAAAAAGCATCATACATTTATTTTGCAGAAGAACAAAATATTTAGTAAATTTCATATAATCAGTAAACATAGACGGTAAATCTCATTGTCTAATCAAATAAAATAAACAACTAAACTAGTTAAATACATGGTTATTAACAAAAGTAATAAACTATCAGGTTGCATGGTAGTTATAAATTGTAAAATGTTCTAAAATGCTTGCAGGTGCTTTTAATATTCATTTGTGTGTGGACAGAGGGCAAATATGTAGGTGTTTTATATTCTGGTTGACTAAGAACATATAGTGTCTAAATATAGGTCACCAATATATGTGCAAGGAAATGTATTTTTGTATTTCACGCCTAGAGAAATACTGAATCTGTGTGTATAAGCGTGTGTGTGTGTGTGTGTGTGTGTGTGTGTGTGTGTGTGTGTGTAGGCTAGAGGTAATCCTTGGGTGCCATTCCTCATAGTCCTTCCATCTAGTTTTTTTGGGGTTTTTTTGTTATTGTTTTGTTTTTTTGAGACAGGGTCTCTCACTGGTCTGGGATTTGCCAAGTAGGCTATGCTGGCCAAACCCTGAGATCTGCTTGTTTCCATCTCCCCAACATTGGGATTACAAGCATGTCTTTTTTTTTTTTTGATTATTGACCTTTTGTGAACTGCATAGAATATATCTTGATCATATTTAGATTCCCTCCCTTATCTTCACATCCCCATATCCCCCATGCCAGATTTCATACATTCTGTCATATATGGTAAGGATTGTTGAGCCAAATTTGTGTTCTCAAATGTCCTTCTGTGTGCCTCCATCCACTGGAGGCTGGTCAGTCTATCTAGCATCACTGCCTTAAAGAAAACCAACCCAGGGACTGGAGAGATGGTTCAGCGGTTAAGAGCACTGACTGCTCTTGCAAAGGACCTGGGTTTGATTCCCAGCACCACATTGTGGCTAACAACTGTCTGTAACTCCAGAAACAGGGCCTCCAATGCACTCTCTGACCTCCATGTGCACTGCACGATAGGGGTGTACTTGCACATATGAAGGCAATATACACATAAATTAAAATAATAAACAAAATATTAAGAAAAGAAAGAAAACCAACTCTCCCTCTACCAGTAATCATCAGTTGCCAATAGTTTCTCAGCTAAGGTTGGGGTTTCTTACCCATTTCCACACTTCTATGCTGTTTTTTTGTCTGGTTTGAGTTTGCATGGGTCTGTCACCATTACCGTAAGTTCATATGAGTAAGTTCCCAGAAGCTTGGAAAATTGTTTCCTTGTGGTCACCTACCAATCTTGGTTCTTGCAGTCCTTCCACCTCTTCTTCTGCAATGTTCTCTGAGCCCTGGGTGGCAGAGCTTTGAAATAGGTGTTCTACCCAGGGGCAAGCACTCTCCAGTCTCTTATTCTTTGTACCTTGACCAGTTGTGGCTTTCTGTATTAATCACCATCTGTTGCTTGAGGAAGCTTCACTGGTGAGAGTTGAGAGATGCATTGATATTCTCTCTACCCCTGTTCCACCACGTTCCTTGAGCCTTAGGTATAGGGGTTCTAATGTAGATATGTCACTTAGGGCTGGGCATCTCACAGACAATTATCCTCTGCATTTGACCAGTTGTGGGACTCTCCATCATTTGCAAAAAGAATGAGTGGTGATGAGTGGAGATGGCATTTTTTTTAATGTGGGTACTGGGGATCTAACTCGGGTCTTCATGCTTACATGGCAAGCACTTTATCAACTGAGTCATCCTCATGGCCCCAAAGATTACATTTTTAACAAAGAAATGAAGTAAGGCCTTTTTTTTTTTTTGCCTTTTTGAGACAGGGTCTCCCTGTAGCCCCAGCTATCCTGGAACTCACTATGTAGACCAGGCTGACCTTGAACTCACAGAGATCCGCCTGCCTCTGCCTCCCAAGTGCTGGGACTACAGGCGTGTGCCACCACACCCGGCTTTTACTGTAACATAAATATATACATATATATACACACACACACAAATATATATATTCTGCTCCAACAATTGTGTTATTTTTGAAGAACACAAGCCCTACCATTCCCTAAGTAACTTTGCCTAAATAAGAGTTGAGCTAAAGTTGTTTAAATAGGTAGTTGGTGGAGCTCACTTATTTGGCTAGAATCCTTGCATCTCTGCCTCCCCAGCCCCGGAATTACAGGCACCAGGCAGTGTACTGCTTTTTACATATGTGCTGCAAGTCAAACTCAGGTCCTCGTGCCTCCAGGACAAACATTTAGTTACTGAGCCATCTCCCCAGACTACTGTAAACCTTTATTAACCAAGAGTGAAGCCAAGCCCTAGAATTTCCTCTTAAAAACTCCAGCCTTGCTATGACAGTGATATAATTCTTAATGACTTTCAATTACATATTCAGTACTTTAGAGAAAAAATTGCTTTTCAATCACATTTTTTTAAATTAAAATGCAAATGTAAAACACGTTAAAATAAGATAGGCATGATGGTACACTCCTTTAATTCCAGCACTCAGGAGAAAGAGGCAGGCAGAATCTCTGTTGGTGTCAGGCCAGTCTGGTCTCCATAGGGAGTTCCAGGACAGCTGGGGCAACATAGGGAGACTGTATCTCAAAAAAAAAAAAAAAAAAAAAGAAAAAAGAAAAGTAAGAAAAGATTTACCCAATGACAAAACTCCAATTGAAAGATATTTCAAGTACCATGTGTGCAACTCATGGCTAAAAGATAACCTTAAAGTATTTGCACCTTTGGAATGATATAATACTGCATTGTTTCTCAGTCACAGTTCTCATCCCTTTTTGCAGGTGCTGCTTTCCATAAAGTAGACATTAGAGTCACTGAGGAAGATCAATGGTCAAGACAGAGGAAACAAGAGGCAACGATGGTGAAAAATCAATAACTGGTATCTTGACGAGGCTGATTTAGCAGTGCATGTCAAAGCAGAATCCCAGCATTTACTGAAACAAAAGACAGAAGATGATGGGTCTGGAGAGACAGCTCAGTGGTTAAGAGCACTGGTTGCTCTTATGGAAGACCTGGGTTCGATTCTGAGCACCCACAATCATCTGGAACTCCAGTTTCAGGGGATCTGAGGTCCTCTTCTGGCCTTAGGTGCACTTATATACATGCAGGCAAAACACTCAAACACATAAAATAAATAAGTGAAAATTTTCTTAAAGATGAAGAAATGACATTCATTTTTATTCCTTTCTTCCCTGAGCAGTATGCTTCCACTTTTTCTAAATGAGAAAAGAGGTATGCCATATTTACCATGAAATTCTGTGTTCTCAGGGTGCTGCTGGGCATTTCAGTCCCTCTCACTGACTATCCCACCATCAAAGAGTAGACATCACCTCTCCTGACTGGAGAACTATTTTCTCAGCACTTTGCTGCTGAATTTGCTCATTAAACTACTCAAAGAAAAGTTCTGCCCTGATTTCTTAGAATTTATGGCAATAGCATATAATAAAATTACACATGAAGACAAAGAACTAAGAGGATATGTGTGCAGGAGTCCCTCCTTCAGACAATTCAACTAAGAGAAGAAAGTGGGGACACAAAAGGACAATGCTGCAGGTTGGACCTCAGTAGGAATATTCTCTACCGTCTAAAATAATTATCAAAGGAAGAAAAGAGGGTATGAAGCTCTAACCCTTAGAAGAGAAGATGAAAATGTTAACAAAGGGATCTTATCATGACACATGTTCCTCCTGGTGAGGCTCAACTATCAGTGCAGGGACACAGCAGGGACACGCCCGTCCTGAGTAAAGCTTTCTCTGCTACCTTTGGTTCCCTAAGTTGCAAAAAGAGTTGGAATCCTGTCAGGTCATAATACTGTGGTCCCACTTGTTTCTTATGTCATTAATGCTGTCCTTCCTCAACCTAGATATGTTTCCCTACCCACCCACAACAAGGGCCATACAGGCAGCAAGAGACTGGATTCCTAATCTATATGCCAATCAGCAGTCAGAGCCTATTAGCATATGAACCTGATGGATTCTACTCTGTAAAACAGCATCCATCAGCGAGGCAGGGGTATCAAGGAAGCTTGTGTGAAAGGGAAGACTTCAACTGAGGTGTGTGGCAGGGGAGAATGAGGAGGCCCACCCCCAGCAGCCTGCAGGAGTAACTAGCACAGCCAGTGCTAATGGATGCTGGCATGGATATGGGGAGGGGGCATCTTCTCAGTGATCAAGGTCCTCACCGGGTGGACTTTTGGGAACTTCCTGGAGCCTCATATACCTCCTTGCCTTAATAGGTAATAGGTGTGTTTCTTTCAGCGCAAGGCCAGCTTTCTGAATTTATTTGCTAATAAAGCAACTCCATAAAGAAGAACTTTGGGGAAATGTGGGCGTTCCCACATAGGTGTTCCCAGGGCTCCCTGCCTGCTTTGGAATATTACTCTCAATCTTCAGTTCTGAGAGTTGCAATGCAGACCACTAGGACAGTCTAAGAAGAGTTCTATTTTTTTTTCATGGAACACAAATAAAAAGGAATTACCAAGGTTTTGGTGTGCTATGCACTCTGGAAATCTCTTGGCTCCTGTGTCCAAGGTAAAAAGCAGAGAACATTTAATTAGAAAGGCCTTTCCAGCAATTCTATGATTGTAAATGATAGCTTGGATCAACCACAAGACCTTGCACACTGAGATAGGCCCCTCCACACTCCATACCATTGATACCAATTTTGGAAAAAAACAGATCTTTAGGATGAATGCCCGAGTCAGCTGACAAACTTCACATGTATGGATATGCCCAAGAGGAGTTCTTGAAGTACAGAAAAATCATTTCCTTAAAAAGAAACAACTTTGGGCTAGAGAGATTGCTCAGTGGTTAAGATCACTGGTTGTTGTTGCAGAGGAACCTGGGTTCACTTCCCAGCACCCACATGATACCTAACAACTGTCAGTAACTCCAGTTCCAGGGGATCTGATGCCTTCTTCTGACCTTTGCCAGCACTGCACAACCAGCCACTCCTGCCTCCTTATAAAAATCAACAGCACTCTATCCGAGTAAACTGCACCAAAAAATAAAATCTACTAAATACAAACAACAAAAAATCCTAACCCAGAAAGTCTTTCCTGGCTCTCTACTACTAGTAAAAATGTGCTAAGTCCCAATTTTCCACTTTAATGTGGGTCCCAGGGACCTATTAGTTTGCTTTGGATTACTTGATCTGCTAGACCCTCAGAAGGGCCATTCTCTAAACATCACGGTAGCCTAGAGACAGCTGTAATGGTGCAGTCATCAGCAGACAGCACAGTACCACTGGACCACAGGCCTCCTTGGTATCTTCTGCTGTTTCATTGTAAAACCAAAGGCAACAAATGTGAACACAATGTGGATTTTCTCTAAACCAAATGTGGAGAACTAAGGTAAAGCATTTCTTCCTTTGAGAAAGAGGAGAAAGGGTCTCTACAGTTTTTCAGAAGGTTTCTACAGACCTAATTATCACTTTCAAAAGCAACAGCAGCAAGAGAAGAAAGGAAATGTTGCACTTTGAACTTTGTATTAATCACTGAACTTGTGGGAGAGACATGCTATTCAGAACCAAAGATGTAAAATCTGGGTTGGAGTAATCACTACAAGATGTCTGTAACCGGCTTTCAGAAGCAAAGTGAAGGTGTGGGTGGAACCCTTGTCCATCCTTTACTGCTGACTTTCAAGTTTTCTGATACCTTTAGCCACAACAGTGCCAGTGACAGCAGCAGGAAGAGCTATTATATCTATTTTCTGTGGATGGTAGAAGGCTTTGGTGCTACACAGAGAACGTTCAGGAATTTGTCACACATACTGCCCAGGGTGGGTCAGATCCATGCTGGAGCCAAACACCACCACCAGCTGGTTCTCATAGTGTGAGATATTCCACTTCATATGTCATGTAGGGCCCTAGAAGCCTCTCAAATGAAGGAAAATCTATAAACAAGCATTTTCCTTTTCCAACCACACAAACTGAAGCTGTTCTGAGTGTGTTGGTGACTAGTGCAACCTTCCCCCAAAAGGCCTTTTTTGTCCGTGGGCAATCTCAGCCTCCAGGCTCCCATCAGGATTGTTTGTTACAGACTTATTTCTAATCCACATTCCCACTTCTCCAGATGCTAGGATGCCATCAACCTCATTAGAGTGGCTATGTGCTCTCCATCCTTGAAGGTCTTTTCACTTCCACAATTCTGACACCTTCAGTGGCTTAAGAAATAAAATAAACTCAGTGAATGATTCAGACATCTACTTATTTCTCATTGCTTTTCACTAGAGATTCAATAGGTCATCAATTTCAATCATCAAAGGAAGTCTTCTGAGGTGGAAACATAGTTCCTGGGATGTTACACATCAGAACTAGTTCTCTGAGGTTACCACCGATGTCATACCAACCAACAGAATATGCCTGTCCTTTGTTACTAAGATGTCAAAGTCGTCCCTATTATCTCCTTGGTTGATTATATGTGATTATATGCTTGGCAACATTGACTGTCCTTTCAGTGGTGGCACAATGGACTTGACAATCCTATTTCCAATCAAGATTTTTAAAAGGGGGACTGGAGAGATGGTTCAGTGGTTAACAGTACTGACTGCTCTTACTCAGGATCCAGGTTCAGTTCCCAGCACTCACCTGGAGGCTAATACCCATCTGAAACTCCAGTGCCCAGGGATCCGACACCCTCTTCTGACCTCCCTGGGTATTGCATGCTTGGGTGCACTTACATACATGCAGGCAAAAATGTTCATACAAAATAAAAATAAATTTTTGAAAAGGAGAATATTTTACTTCCTCAAATAACTCACTCATAAACTCCTGAAATTAGTGTGTAAGTGTCTTTGGCAGAGTCATTATTTAATCTAGTATAGCTGTGTGATTTGGTAATTACGGCAAAGTTTATCATTGCCTGGTTAGTGAATTTTTATTTTAAAACTACTAACATTTTATTGATTATTTTTATTTTATTTTATGTGTATGAGTATATTGCCTACATATATGTAAGTGCATCTACGTTATGCAGTGCTGATGAAGGACAGAAGAAGGCATCAGATCCCCTGGAACTGGAGTTCCAGACAGTTGTTAGTCACGATGTGAGCTCTGGGAACCGAACCCAGGTCCTCTGCAAGAGCAGCCAGTGTTTTTAACCTCTGAGCCATCTCTTCAGCCCCATTGACATTGTTAAACTACTGGTCCTAATAATGTTAACAAATGACATTGTTAAGACCTAAATTTATGGAATAATTTTAATGAAGCTTCTGTTTATGTTAAGTCATCTTTAGCGAAGTGTATATGCTCTAATCCTGTCTGTACTAGACCTTGCACATAATACCTACAATGCATTTTTAGTTGGATGAATGTGAAAATGTATTTGATGATGTGGAGAAATAAGGACTTGGATGACCCTGAAAGGTTGCTTAGGGTCCCGTTTTTCCTTTTTATTGACCCTACAAAATGGAAAAAAAAATATTTTTTCAATATTTTATTATTTTTATTCTATGTGTATTTGTGTATTGCCTGCATGTACGTAAGTGCACCAGTATCATGCAATGCCCATGGAGGTCAGAAGAGGCTGTCAGATCCCCTGGGACTGGAGTTAGTTACAGACAGTTGTTAGCCGCCATGTGGGAGCAGGGATTTGAACCCAGGTCTTCTGCAAAAACAACCAGTGTTCATAACCACTGAGCAATCTCTTTATCATCTCTACTATTTAACATGAAGTAAATTTAAAAAAATTTTTAATAACTACATGATTAGAAGAAGCATTTCATTACAGCTTTAACATATTCAGTAAGACACTCCAGAGAAAGATACATCTCTTTCAAAATGGCTATAAAATTTTGAGATTCACTGTTGAATTAGTACAGTTATACAATATTGATATCAGTATAAACCCTGTAAGACATAAAATTGAATGAGTTTTTAACCTTTAAAAAAAGATCTCAATTTCATTTTAAAATATAGTTTCTTACAGAAAGACTCATTGTTTTTTGCTAGTAAAACTGAGATGTTGGTTCATGCTCTCTAATCTGTATGTATCTGATTATTATTAGTCATAATTGGTTGCACTCAGATCCTTGGCATATGTGTATGTCTATAAAGTCATTGGGTAGATTTCAATGGTAATGTTTATCACCTCTACTAATTAATATGACATAAATTTCCATGCTCCCTCCTCAAATACAATATTTTTTTAAATTTGTTGATTTTGTGTGTGTGTGTGTGTGTGTGTGTGTATCACACAGAACATCCCAAACCATCTTATTCTATACACCCACTTCCCAGATGGCACCCTCCCATAGGCTCCCTGCCCCCACTAGAGCCCTTATACTCTGTCATCCCTGCTACTGCCTGCTGTGTTGTCAGTACCTCCAGCCACTGCCCACTACTTGTCCATCTGGTGAATCTAGTCAGCCTATCTAGAGGTCTTTGTTTTAGGAAGGTCAACTGTTCCTCATCTAGCAGCAATCTGTTAATATTCCTTTAGATAAGATTGGGTCTGCTGTTCATTTTCCCAGCTCTATGCTGGGTTACTATCTGGGAGTCCCTTGGGCCACCCTGGCCAACAACTCAAAAGAAGGCATCTCCTATCTGGCATTGTTGCTTGTTATGTAGCCTTTAGCTATACATATGGACTCTTAAAAAATTATATTGTCCCCTTTAATCTTTGGTTATACTTTCCTTTTGGGTGTTTAAGGCCATACAGTTGGCGCAGATAAACCAATTTTTTTTACGCTTAAGGCTGTTTGAGGATCTGTTCCTCAGAGGTCACATGGGCTTGGGAGGAGCCCCTGGCTCCTTTCTTTTGCCAGTTCCACCTATGTGAAGATAAGTCAAAGTTCCTTCTCAACCATCGCTGGCTTCGCTCCAAGCATGGAAATTATTCCTCTGCATTGACCCTCCTCTTTGTAGACTGGACACTGGTTCAAGCCCATCACGTGGGGTCTCCACGGCCTCCTTGATCAAAAGGGCAGGTGATCCACCACAATTACAGGACATTTTGAGAGATGCTTATAGTCCCCTGGAACTAGCCGATCTAGGAGGGCAAGGAGCAAAAACTGTCCTTTATGTCCTTCTGACCAGATTAGTATAGGCCTCAAAGTATGTCTGTTAAACATCCAAGAAAGTTAGTTCCACCAGTCTGGTACTTTTAATTACTGTGTGCCATGTAGATAAATCTTGGGCAAACACAAATTGTTCTCAGATAAACCTTGCCTAGACATACATTTCTTGATCTGGTAGGTATAATTTGTCAGTAGGTTGTTGGACCTGTATGGGTCCCTCTGGTTTTTAAAACTAGCTAGGCATTACTTATCTCTCGCATTCTCTAACCCCTCCATCATGGTCTCTCCAATTAAGGTGTCCCCATTTTTACCCTTTCTCCCTTAATAATACCCTTCTCCTATGGTCCTACCTCTCTTGAGCTCCCTCTTTCCCTTTATTCCCTAGGTTCCTTTTATACTCTTCCCTTCCCCTCCCTTAAACTAACCCAATATTGTCCATATCTCCCTCTCTCACCTGTTTCCTATTATTCTTCTCTTTCAGGTTCTTTCTTTCCCTTTACCTCCCTGTTTCTTTTCCATTATCCTGGTTCCTGTAGTTATGTCTGGATACGTACTCATTTATCAGTATTTGGTTCTAGGGTGCATATATGAGGGAGAACATACATTGATT
>NW_008346293.1:1310412-1310811 GCF_000622305.1 Nannospalax galili | reverse complement strand
GTTACTTCACTTAGTATAACAGTTTCTAGATCCATCCATTTATCTGCAAATTTCATTATTTCATCTTTCTTTACTGCTTAATAGAACTCCATTATATAAATGAACCACATTTTAATTATCCACTCATCAATTGAGGGACACTTGAGTTGCTTCTATCTCTTAGCTATTGTGAAAAGAGCAGCAACAAACATGGATGTACAAGTGCCTCTGCAATAGGACGAGTTCTTTGGGTATATGCCAAGGAGTGGTATAACTGGGTCAAATGGTAGGTTCATTTCTATAGTTTTTTAAGAGTTCTCCACACTGATTTCCATAAGGGTTGAACAAATTTGCAGCCCCACCATCAGTGGATGAGCATTCCCCTTTCCCCACATCCTCTCCAACATTTGGTATCATTTG
>NW_008346293.1:1309114-1309817 GCF_000622305.1 Nannospalax galili | reverse complement strand
GCACCATTTGCTGAACATGCTGTCTTTCCTCCAGTGAATGTTCTTGGGCCCTTTGTCAAATATCAGGTGGCTAAAATTTCATGTACTCATATTTGGGTCTTCAATTTTGTTCTGTTGGTCTATGGGTCTATTTTTGTACCAGCACCATGTTGTGTTTAGGACTATAACTTCGTAATACAGCTTAAAACCTGGTATAGTAATCTCCCTGGCATTGCTCCTAGTGCTCAGGTTTGCTTTGGCTATCTGAGGTCTTTTGTGGTTTCATATGAATCTTAGGATGGTTTTATTCCAATTCTGTGAAAAAATGTCATAGGGATTTTGATTGCCATTGCAATGAATCTATAAATGGCTTTTGGTAAGATCATCATTTTCACAATACTAATTCTTCCAATCCATAAGCATGGGATGGCATTGCTCCTAGTGCTCAGGTTTGCTTTGGCTATCTGAGGTCTTTTGTGGTTTCATATGAATCTTAGGATGGTTTTATTCCAATTCTGTGAAAAAATGTCATAGGGATTTTGATTGCCATTGCAATGAATCTATAAATGGCTTTTGGTAAGATCATCATTTTCACAATACTAATTCTTCCAATCCATAAGCATGGGAGGTCCTTTCATCTTCTGGTGTCTTCCTCAGTCTCTTTCTTTAAAGATTTAAAATTTTTCATTGTAGAGCTCTTTAATGTCTTTGGTCAGGTTTATTT
>NW_008346293.1:1308075-1308945 GCF_000622305.1 Nannospalax galili | reverse complement strand
TTAATAATTTCTAGGAGTTTTCTGGTGGAATTTTTGGCATCTCTTAGGTATACGATCATATCATCTTCAAAAAGGGATAATTTGATCTCCTGTTTTCCAATTATTACTCCTTTAATTTCCTGCTCTTGTCTTATTGATCTTGAAAGAGTTTCAAGCACTATATTAAAGAGAAGTGGAGGTAGTGGACAGTCTTGTCTGGTTCCTGAATTCAATGGGAATGCTTCCAGTTTTTCTCCATTTAGAATGATGTTGGCTGTGGGTTTGTTGTATATAGCTTTAATTATGTTGCGGTATGTTCCCTCCAGTCCAATTCGCTCTAGGACTTTGAACATAAATGCATGTTGAATTTTGTCAAAGACCCTCATTGCATCTATTGAGATGACCATGTGGTTCTTTTCTGTGAGCCCATTTATATGATTTATGACATTTATTGACTTACGTATATTGAACCATCCCTGCATCTCTGGAATAAAGCCAACTTGATCATAGTGGATGATCTTTTTGATGTGTGTCTGTATGCAGTTTGTAAGTGTCTCGTTGAAAATTTTTGCATCTATGTTCATTAAAGGCATGGCTCTATAGTTTTATTTTTTGGTTGTGTCTTTACCTGTCTTTGGTATTAGAGTGATGCTAAAGTGATGCTGGCTTCATAGAAAGAATTTGGAAGTTCTCCCTCCATTTCTATCTTTTTGAATAAATTAAGTAGTATTGGATGTAGATATTTTGTAAATGGGTGGTAGAATTGTGCTATAAATCCATCTGGTCCTGGTTTTTTTTTAGTCGGGAGGTATTGTATTACTGTTTCAATTTCTTTTTGTGTTATGGGTCTGTTTAAGATGTTAATCTCTTCTTGGTTTAGTTTTGGTAGTT
>NW_008346293.1:1306717-1307972 GCF_000622305.1 Nannospalax galili | reverse complement strand
ATGTTTCCCCTTTCATCTCTGATTTTGTTGATTTGGAGGTGCTCTTTCTTTCTTTTGGTTAACTGGGCTAATGGTCTGTCAATCTTGTTAATCATTTCATAGAACCAGCTCTTGGATTCATTGATTCTTTGTATTGTTTCCTTTGTTTTGATTTCATTAATTTCTGCCCTGATTTTTGTTATTTCTTCTTGTCTTCTGGGTTTGGGTTTCATTTGTTGTTGCTTTTCAAGTGTCTTGAGTTGCAGTGTTAAGTCATTTATTTGTGTTTTTTTCTGATTTTTTAATGTAGGCACTTAGAGCTATAAACTTCTCTCTAAGGACAGCTGTCAGCATGTCCCAGAGGTTTTGCTGTGTTGTATTGGCCTTTCATTTAGTTCCAGGAATACTTTTATTTCTTTCTTAGTTTCTCTTTTGACCCATTCATCATTCAGGAGTGTGTTGTTCAATCTCTGTGTTCATATGGTGACTAGGGCTTCGTTCAGTGCTGATTTTAAGCTTCATTGCATTGTGATCTGTTAGAATGCATGGAATTATTTCAATCATTTTGCATTAGTTGAGGTTTGTTTTTTGCTGCAGTATATCGTCAATTTTTGAGAAGATTCCATGGGGCACTGAATAGAAAGTATATCCTTTGGTGCTTGGGTAGACTACTTGGTAGATGTCTGTTAGGTCCATTTGATATATATATATATATATATATATATATATATATATTAAATTCAGATGTCTCTCTGTTAACTCTCTGCCCTGTTGACCTATCTAATGGAGACAGTGGAGTATTGAAGTTCCCTACTATTATTGAGTTGGGATTAACCTGGGTCTTAATGTCCTGTAGTGTTGTTTTTATGAAGTTGGGTGCACTAGAGTTTGGTGAATATATATTCATGATTATAATATCTTCTTGGTTTATTGTTCTTTTGATCAGAATGAATTGGCCCTCTTTATGTCTTCTGATTAGTTTTAGTTTAAAGTCTATTTTGTCAGATATTAGAATTGCAACACCTGCTTTTTTCTTAGTGCCATTCACTTGATATATTTTTTTCCATCCTTTCACCTTAAGACAGCATCTGTCCTTGAAAATGAGATGAGTTTCTTGCAGACAATGAAAAGGTGGGTTTTGTTTCTTAATCCATTCACCTATTCTGTGTCTTTTGACTGGGGATTTTAGTCCATTAATATTTAAAGTTATTAATGAAAGATGAGTATTGAATCCTGTCATTTTTATTTCTATTTACATTCGTGATGTAGCTACACT
>NW_008346293.1:1266143-1306301 GCF_000622305.1 Nannospalax galili | reverse complement strand
GTTCTATATGCTTCTTGTATTTGTATGGGCATGTCTTTCTTTAATTTTGGCCAATTTTCTTCTATGATTCTGTTGAAGATCTGGTTCATGCCATTATCTTGCTATTCTTCTCCTTCCTGTGTGCCTATGATTTGTAAGTTTGGTCTTTTTATGGTGTCACACAATTCCTGCATATTCCATTCTTATGCTTTCTTAAATTTTTCATTGCTTTGCTTGAGTGGTCTAATTGGTCCACTTTATCTTCCAGTTCTATTGGTATTTGTTGGGGATATGTTATTTTTGTTTTTCATGTTTTTATTTTTTCTCTGTGATTTTGACATGTGAATTTCTTTTGTAGTTTCTGTTTTTTGTGTGAGACTCAAGCCTTCAAGTTTATGTCTGCTTCTTAAACTTTGTGTGCCTTTGTGGTTTACTTTTTGGGCATGAAAATCTGGTTTGTCTAAGCTTCCAGTTCTCTCTTTTGATTTTATAATGGAGTGGTCCAATTGCTTTTGTTATTTTTTCTCTGTGATTTTGACATGTGAATTTCTTTTGTAGTTTCTGTTTTTTGTGTGAGACTCAAGCCTTCAAGTTTATGTCTGCTTCTTAAACTTTGTGTGCCTTTGTGGTTTACTTTTTGGGCATGAAAATCTGGTTTGTCTAAGCTTCCAGTTCTCTCTTTTGATTTTATAATGGAGTGGTCCAATTGCTTTTGTCTTCAGGAGTTCCCACAGAGACCCAATTGAGATCAGGATCTGATGCTCTCAGGCTTTCTCCTAAGGTCTGGATCCCTCCAGGAAAGATGTTATTCTCAGGAATTTGGGGGTTGGACTGTCCTGGGAGCAGGGCCCAGGAAAGATGCTGTCTCAGGCATCTGGTGGCCAGTCCACTCAGGGATGCAAAGGGGGGTGGGGGTGGGAAGAGGCCTCAATGGCTCCTGGGGACTCTAGGGAGGAACTGGATTGGTCTGGATTCAAAGGATCAGGAAGCAGTGGTGGCTCCAAGGAGAGAAGTCAGCCCCGGTGTTGGGGTGGCAAGACAAGAAATGGGCCAGTACCCCCAGGCTAGGAGGAGAGACAAGGGTGGGGGGCCTGGGAGGGTGAATGAGGCTGGTGGAGTCAAGGCACGGAGGGTGATGGACTTATCCAAAAGAGGTTGGGGGTTTTTGCAGGCTCAGGGAAGCAGGAGGAAGTGAGAAAAACTCAAAATTTTTGATGTCTTTTAAAGCTGTTTTCTTGGAAACAGTGTAAGGTATAAAAACCAGGAAATCATGTTTGTTTTTCATAAGTTACTTATTATTTCCATGAAATAATAAGTAGGCAAGTATGTTGATGCCCCTAAATGAATATAGCTAATGCTAAGCTCTATAATGTTAATAGCTCTGTAAGTCATCAATGACATCTATGGTTAGAAAAGAATCCAAGATTTCTTTTTTTTTTTTTTTTTCTTTTCTTTTTTCTTTTCTTAGACAGGGTTTCATTGTGTAGTCCTGGCTGGTCTGGAACATGATATGTAGACTAAGGCTAACCTTGAAATCACAGAGGTCCATCTGTCTCTACCTGTGCCTTTCAGGTGTTGAGATCAAAAGTGTGCAACATCACATTCACCCCTAAGATTTCTTTTATACCTCCTACTCCATTCTCCAGATTCCAATAAAGCTTAATGCAGAACAATATTAAATTAAACTCTAAAACACAAGACAAAGTTTTATATTCTATAATGTTATATTTTTTCTTAGTATTAACACAGATGTGTCACATTATCATGAAATACCTAAAAATTAAACAAAATAAACAAAATCCTCACTAGTTTATTTGACCTGGAAACAGTTGCTTTATTTCTGAGTATGTAGAACAAGTGATGTTCTGGGAACAAAAGTTGAAACTATGACTTTTCTTACAATTTAATTATAAAAAGTAGAGATATCTGCAATATATCCAACCCTACCCTGCTTTTCAGCTAGTCTTGGGCCCAAGCCCACTCCAATTCCTCTACTTCAGAACTCTGGACTAACTTCCTAACCCAGACTAGCTAAATCCTCTAGTGTAGTTTGTTAAGACCCTCCACAAGTGGTTCTCACTCCCACCTTCTCCTGGACTCCTGGTCTGCCTGACACAGACCAGCCCACCCACTACCTTGACTGGCCTGCCTACTATCCTGATCTACCAACTACCCAGACCAGCCCACTACCCTACAAGAGCCTGAAGTACCACCAACTAACTTTCCATACCTGAGCAAAGCAACCAAGCTACGTAAATGATACAACAGGACCCAAATTCACATAAACAAGGCAGAATACAATTTGCAATTGGACACACAACCAACAAAAAACATCTATATACCTAAATGACAATGTAAAACCACAAATAATATGAAAAACTAAGAGAATATACCCCTAACAACACCCACCAGTTCTACAGAATTGTACTACAATGAAAATCACCCTGAGGAACCCTACAACATAGAATTTAAAACATGATCAAGGAACTTAAAGAAAACACAGACAAATAACTCAAAGAGATTAGGCATAAGCTTGTGATTGAAGCTCAAGAAAATATAAATATGTGACTAAATGAAGTAACAAAAGCAATTCAGGACTTTTTGAAAAGTAGATTCACAAAAGAGAGAGGAATATTGAAGAAAACTCAAGCTAGAAAAATTCAATAAGTCAATTTGAAACAACAGGGGAAAGCTCCACAAGTAGAATGAATGAAGCAGAAAACAAAATATCAAGACTGGATGACCAAACTGAAGATCTGGACTCTTTAAACAAACATTATGTGAATAATAATTTTAAAATCCAGGAATGGAATACACAAGAAATATAGGACAACATGAACAGACCAAATCTATGAGTCATAGGCATACAGAAATGAGAAGAATTTCAGGCCAATGGAATTGACCAGATCTTCAAAAGTGTTATAGAAGAAAACTTCCCTAAATTAAGCATAGACTTACCTATACAGATTCAAGAAGCACATAGAACACCAATTAGACAGAACCAGAACAGAAAGTCCCCACGGCATATCATAGTAAAAATATTAAATGGATAGGGCAAAGAGAGGATACTGAAGGCTGCTAGAGAAAAACAAGTTACATATAAAAGAAAACCCATCAGAATTGCAACTGACTTTTCAATGCAAACTATTAAAGCCAGAAGACCCCGGACCAAAGTTTTCCTAGTTCTAAATGACCATAGATGCCAATCTCAAATATTTTATCGAGCATAGCTATATATCATAGTCTAAGGGGAATGGAAAATTTTCCATGACATGAATAGATTGAAAGAATTCTTGTCCTCCAAACCAGACCTACAGAGAATACTCAAAGCAATACAAAAGACTGAGTATACCAAGAGGTTACTGGAAAAAAATCAAAGAAAGGTATGTTCTAGTTTGTTTCTCCATTGTGGTGACAAAGTGACCAATACAACTTGGAGAGGAAAAGGTTTATTCAGCTTATATCTCCCAGGTCACAGTTCAACAGGGAGCCCAAGGTAGGAACTCAGGGCAGAAACCTGGAGGCAGAAGCTGAAGTACAGGCCATGGAGGAATGCTTCTTATTGGCTTACTCTCCTGGCCCATGCTCACCCTGCTTTCTTATACAATACAAAACAACCTGCCTAGGGCTGGCACTACCCACAGTGGGCTGGGCCCTCCCACATCACTCAACAATCAAGATGTTGCCCCACAAACATGGCCACAGGCCAGTCCAATGGAGGAAATTCTCCAGCTGAGGCTCCCTTTACCCAGGTGTGCCAAGTTGACAACTAAAGCTATCTAGCATAGTATAGTAATAGAAACACAAAATAAGGCCAAGAATACAAACAAGCTAAAATTACAGTAAACAATACACACTTTTCAATAATAATTCTAAATATCAATGGCCTCAACTCCCCTATCAAAAGACAAAGGCTAGCAGAATAGATTAAGAAAGAAAATTATCTTTTTGTTGTCTTCAAGAAACTCATCTCACCTTCAAGGATAGGTACTACCTTAGGGCGAAAGGATGGAAAAAAAAATTCCAAGAAAATGGCTCTAAAGGAACAATTCGGTATTGCAATTCTAATATCTGACAAAATATACTTCAAATTAAAACTAATCAGAAGAGATAAAGAGGGTTACTTAATCAAAGGAACAATAGATAAAGAAGATATCATAACATATATGCACCAAACTCTGGTGCACCCAATTTCATAAAAAACAATTTTACAGGACTATAAAACACAGATTAACACCAACTCAGTAATAGTAGGTGACTTTAATACCCCACTATCTCCAACAGACAGGTCAATCAGAAAGACTAAACAGAGAGACACCTGAATTAAATGACATCTTACATCAAATGGACCTAACAGACATACATAGACTATTCTACCCAAGCAGCAAAGAATTCACTTTCTACTCAGCACTCCATGCAAGTTTCTCTAAAATTGATTATATTCTGGGACACAAAACAAACCTCAACAAATGCAAAAAAAAAAAAACGGAAATAATTCCATGCATTCTATCAGACCACAATGCAATAAAACATAATCAACAGCAAAAGAAGCTCTAGTAACTACATGAACTCATGGAGATTAAATAACACACTCCTGAATGATGAATGGGTCAAAGAAGAAATTAAGAAATGAAAGAATTCCTGGAACTCAACAAAAGGACAATACAACACAACAAATCCTCTGGGGCACTTTAAAAGCAGTCCTAAAAGGGGCGTTTATAGCTGTAAGTGCCTACATTAAAAAATCAGATAGATGCCCGGGAGGGTGGCACACGCCTTTAGTCCTAGCACTTGGGAGGCAGAGGCAGGTAGATCTCAGTGAGTTCAAGATCAGCCTGGTGAGTTCCAGGCCAGCTGGGGCTACAGGGGTGTAACAGCAGGAGCCATGAAAATGGAAAGGAAACAGGGAGGTAAACGAAAGAAAGAGCCCAGAAAAAGGGGATAGTAGGGAACAGATGTTACCGTGGAGGAGGCGAGGAAAGTGGGAATGTCCCACTGGGAAAGGAAGAAGGGACATACAGGGGACCATGGAGGTGGGGGAGGAGGAAACTCTGGAGAGAAGGGATGTTGGAAGGACAGTGTTATTGGGGGAGTGTGAGGATAATGGGGGTGCTTGGATTGGGGTGGGAGGAGGGAGGTTGGATGGGGGCACTGGAGAAAGAGGAGAGATGAATGGAGCTTGGGTGGGGTGGGAACCCAGAGGGAATGAGTTGGCTGGGGAATCCCCTGAGAAACACACATACAGTCTCTGAACATTAGTGCATGTGTATATGTATGGGGCTGAATGGCGAGGAGCACAGTGCTAGACAGGAGAGACCTCCTTTCAAGTGGTTGGTCAGAGTGGTCCAGGAGACTCCCAAAATAACACAGGCAATTGCCAGAGTCCTTGGTTATCTCTCAGAGCTCAAAGACAAGTATGCTGTACACTGCTTATCAAAGAAGTTTCTTTTTGTAACTGATGGAGGCTACTGCAGAGCTCCACAACTGATCACACACAGAGAACATACATCTGAGATGCCCAGCCCTAGGTGATATATGTACAGTGGAACAGGGTGTGGAGATAATATTAGTGTATCCCTCAACTCCCACCAGGGAAGTTTTCTTGTACAACAGAGTGTGATACACACAGAAGGCCATAACTGTGTAAGTTTTAGAGAACAAGACTGAAAAGTGTGTGTCCCTGGATAAGACTCCTATATTAAAACTCAACTACCCACAGTTCAAGGATCATTGCAGAAGAGGGGGCAGAAAGATTGTAAGAGCCAGGGTTGTTTCGTGAACATAAGAAAACAGACGCTTTCAGGCCACTGGAAACTGGCTCAAGTGAACTTGTGGTAATGGTGGTATGGAGCACAGTACCCAGGCTGACTCAGTCACACAAGGGTCCAGTGTGGAGTGAGGGAAATGGGTGGCAGGCAGGCCCTAGCCTGGGAACTGCTGGAGTCTGATTACTGCTGAGTGAGGGAAAGTACATCTTCCTTAAGCTCTCTAAGTAGGCTGGCTGATTGAATCCAGTGGATGAGCTTGCACTGAAGGACATCTGGGTACAAATGCTTGAAGGGATAGGACTTAACATGTATGGCAGAATGCATGAGGTCTGGTGGTGGTGGTGGGTTTGTCTGGGGGCATGGATGGTGGAGCAGGTCTCAATTTGATTAAGAACTGTTGTAGGAAATGTACAAAAGCTCAATAAAAATATTTAAAAAGTAGAGATATACATTGCCACAAACTGTACATAATTTAAAAAACTTTTCCCTTGTCATTTAGAAAATATCTGTAAAACAAATTTTTAAAGTTCATAGCATTACAATCATTCTCTACTCCAAAATTTATGGGGTTTTTGGAGAAAGGATCTCACAGTGGAGTCCAGGCTGACCTGGAACTCATCATGGAGCCTAACCTAGCTTTGAACTGACAACTTGGGAATAAAGACACGAAGAAGGAAGATTTTAGAAAAAAATAACTACTTTTAAATATTTTTACTGAATTTTTGTAAATTTCATATAACATATTTACTTTTGACAACATTTTTTTTTTTTATTTTCAGAGCTTGACTTTCCTGTTGTATTTAAAGCCAGAATGTCGGCTTCATACAATGCAGGCATCGTGAGGCTTGAGAGACTCGTGTAGGCATTATTCATGCCAGCCAATGAATATGAGAGCTTTTGTACAAATAAAGCCAATGTTTTGTTTGAGAAAGTAGAGCAGCTGAACAGTAGGACAGTGGAACAGCTCCTCTAAAAATAGGTTGTTGAATCTGTATATATTTACTTCTGGCCCAAATAAGGATTGTATTCTACACAGATGCTCAAATTTTATCTGGGAACTATACATTCAGGCACTTGAAATTTAAAGCAGATTATCTAAGTTTAAGAAACCTGATTTGTTTGATGAAGCTATCGTTGATGTGTGCCCTTCAACACAGCTGACAATCTAAAAGAGATTGTGTATTCTCAGAACTCGGCATAGGTGATGTTTGAATTTAAAAAGTTAAAGGGGGCATTTATTTATGTAGTTAGTAAGGTTTTGGCTTTTTGAGTCAGGGTGTCATGCTCTAGGCCGGCTTAGAACCTAATATCAAGCCCAGGTTGGCCTCAAACATGCCGTGATCCACCTGACTCAGCTTTCTCAGGGCTGTACAAAAGGTGAGATTTTGTTCATCGAGGACTGGTTTCCTTGTAAGAGACACTTGTTTTAAAATTTAATGCTTAATTTGCTGACACTGCTAGATTCTATTCCATTTCAAATATAAGAGCAAACAAGTTCTGTTGTTGGTGGTGGGTTTTGGTTCCTCTTGTATGCTAGGTAAACATTTTACCACTGAGCTATGTCCACAGCCCCAACTGGAATGTTTAAATCTTTTACTTTTCAAGATATTCTCTCTGTCTTATAGTTAATTCATAGTACCAAGTATTTATTACAGAGTAAGGAAAGAAGTTACTTAGCCCCTATTTCCTCCAGTGTATTTTGTAATACTTGTATCTTTACATTGTTGATGTAAAACACAACTCTTGCTTCAAAGGGAGTAAGAGATAGTTCATTAGTGAGCCGAATAACAGTGACCATGGCTGAAGAATGTGGATTCATGTGGTCTCGAATAATATGTTCCAATATGGAAAAGGTTTTGTGGCATTTTTGTAATTACAGACCAAAAGCAAGTCATAAATCAAGATAAATTTTTTTCAACCCAATGGTGAACATCAGTTACGCAGTTACATCAAAGTGGGGAGATTTCTGCTATACGTCTCCAATGTTTGATAGCATATTAGTTTTGGGGTTGGTGGAAGTTAGTGGTCTGTTAAACTAATGTATTCCAAAATATTTTACTTGCTAATCACAAGGATGTTAGGTCAGTCACAGAGGTGGACAATGAACCATTAGTAAGTGAACTGGAGACAGCCCAAGATGATTTGGCTGTGGCTCTATCACATTCCATCTGTCCACAGTCACAAAGTTCTCATTAGTCAATCAGCCTTGTAGAATCTTTAACATAGATATTTTATTTCTCCTTTGCTCCCTCAAACAGCAGTTTACAACATGTACCGATTTTAAAATTTAGATCAATGAGTAACTTTTAGTGTAAGTATACCCATGTCGCTTTCTGGCTATGCTTATATTTTAAAAATATTTGTACATTAAAAAATACTGGAAATTCAAGATGGGTGTGGTAGCATACACTTGTCATTCTAGAAATGGGAGGCAAAGGCAGGAGGATTGCAATTTCAAATTTGATTCTAACATGGGCTACACAGTGAGTTCCAGGCCAGTTTGGGCCATTTAAAAACACAACAAAACAAATTGGAAATGGAAGTTCAAATTTAACTTGTGCATTTAAATTTTTTTTTCCAAATCTGGCAGCTAACTTTCTTATTCTTTGGTCTGTTTTAGCTTCCCACATACATACTTCAAGTATTTTCTGAGAGAACCATTCACAGTATTTCAACATGATGGTTTTTATTTCTGTTGGTTAAAACTTATTTTACAATGAGTAATCTAGACTACTTTTCTATGTGAAACAGTTTTTAAAACTTTAAAGTTAAAGATTGAACTCCACGGGAAATAAATGAGCACTGTACATGTTTTCGTTCTCAGTTAATGATGATAGTATTACAAAAAAACTAAAATTGATGTTTACAGAGCTGCTGTGCAATGCAGAAGCAAAAACTGTGTATACTATGGACTACCAGAATCCATCACATATCTTCAGGCAACTTCTTTAATCCCAGATCACAGCTGAAATTTGCAGTTACTAAATGGACATACAGCAATTCTCTAAACCCTAATTAGAAATAAAGTGACCTGGTCCTAAATGGAGCAGTGGGAAGGGGTTGCTTCTGCTTCCACTCCTTGTGGGGAGAAGGTAGCTGGTACTTTGGCTGCTGGTGGTCTGCGAGCTCCCACCTGACCTTCTTAGGAATTTAGATTCTGTCACATTTAAAAGAGCTACTGTACATTTTGCAATATACAACAAATCCTGACTCATATCAGAAGCCCTAAATGCTGTTATTAGGAAAAGAATTAGAGAAACTGGAGTGATTGGAGGAAAAGGAACTGGTCTCAGAGGGTGTTCAGAAAGGATCAGAAGGTCATACCAATCTAGTTGTCCTTGCTTGTATGCAAATCTTCAGATTTCCCTTTTGTGTTTATTGTTTATTAGAAATATTCTAGGATAAAAGGATTGGTCAGGGGATGGGGTCATAGCTAAGTTTATAGAGTGTTCACCTAGCATGGGCAAAGCCCTGGGTTTGATCCCAAGTACTACTCAAACTGGGCATAGTAATATCGGTAATCCCAGCATTTGGAAAGTGGAGGAAGGAGGATCAGAAATTCAGGTCATCTTTACCTATTAGTAAGTTCAAAACTAGCCTGGGCTACACCAGACCCTGTCTTAAAAAATAAATATAAAAGGGCCTAGAGAGATGGTTCAGCAGTTAAGAGCGCTATCTGGCTGCTCTTGAAGTAGACCTGGGTTCAGTTCCCAACACCCACATGGCTGCTAACAACTGTCTGCAACTTCAATTTCAGGGAATCTTATGCTTTCTTCTGGCCTATATGGGCATTGCATCCACGGGTGCACTTACATATATACATGTAAAACACTCATACACATAAAAGAAAAATAAAATTTAAAATACATAAAATTTAAATGAAATTTAAAACTAGCTGCGCCAAAGTTTCTCTCTCCTTCCACTGGAAGGAAGGAACTTCTTACTCTGTAGTTTTGAGGGATTAAGAAGCTACAAGGGTGAGAAAATTTACTAACCCTTAGTGGAATTTCCTGGGAAATAGGTAGATTACAAATGCAATGGTTTAACTATATCCATCTGACCAAGAATCAGCTTTATTGCTTTAAGAAATTATCAAAAGACAGAAGTGAAAATAATGATGTATTTTTGCTCATATGTTGCTTGCATATCCTAAACATCCCATAATTCCTTTCCCTTTCCTGATATTTTATGTAATGCCCAAATCAGTTTCACATGTTGACTGGTCTGATTTCTCTCTGTCCATTGCTTTATTTATTATTTATTTTTATTTTTATTTATTTATTTTTCAGAATTGGGAGATGGCTTAATTGGTAAATTTCTGTATTGGTCACTGTTCTGTTGCTGTGATAGAAACACTGACCGAAACAACTTATAAAGGGAAGAGTTCATTTGAGCTTATGGTTCCAGGGGAGTTACAGTCCATCTTGGTGGGGAGGCATGGCAGCAGAGTTGGCTGGAGGAGGAGCAGTGGAAGCTAAGCTATACATCTTCCAGCAGGCACAGAAAACGAGAGAAAATGGAGATCTGGCAAGGCTTAAGAACTCTCAAGGGCGCTGGAGAGATGGCTCAGTGGTTAAGAGCACTGACTGCTCTTGCAGAGGACCTAGGTTCGATTCCCAGCACCCACATGGTGGCTACAAACCATCCTTAACTCCAGTTCCAGGGGAATCTGAAACCCTCTTCTGACCTCCGTGGCATTGCATGACACACGTGCACTCATATACATAAGGCAATACACTCATACACATAAGATAAAAATAATAAATAAAATATTAAAAAGTAAAAGAACTCTCTAAACCCACCCCCAGTGATGTGCTTCCTCCAGGATAGCCACACCTTCTAAGACCTCCCAAAACAGTGCCAACAACTGGGGACAAAATGTCCAAATACTTGGAGCCTATGGGGACATTTTCTTTCAAACCACCACAATTGCCTGTTTCACAAACATGAAGATCCCTGTAACCATGTAAAAGTCAGGTCATAAGTACATACATGCAGACTCACACACATACACCACACACATACTATACACATACCTACCACACATACATACACATATACACACACACACTACACCACACACATGCACATACATACATGCATGTACACACACACACACACACACACACACACACACATCTTCCTTCCCATGGGCAGTTATATCTTAGGTGCTCCCCAAACTAAACATGAAGGTCACTCGAAGTTGTCTTGAATATTCTAGCAATTTGAAGTTATATGCTGGGCATAGTAGCACATGCCTGAAATATTAACACTTTGGAGGTGCAAGCAGGAAAAGATGACAAGACCACATTCAGCCACAGAGACCCTGTGTCAAAACAACAAAAAGCAATAGCAAAAAGTTTGAAGTTCTTTTATACACAGATCGACTGCACATGATTTTGTTTGTTTGTTTTGTTTTTTGGGATGGGATCTTTTGAGATGGGATCTTCCTGTAGCCTCAGCTAGCCTGGATCTCCCTATGTAGAACATGCCAGGCTGGCCTCGATCTCACCACAATTTGTCTGCTTCTGCCCCTGAGAGCTGGGACTAAAGGCGTGTGGTGCTATGCCCAGTTTACACATTATTTTTTAAAGGATATGCTAGCAGAAAGTTGTTCCTTGCTTTTGGTTGCACACAGTGTTACAGTTCCACTGCTAAATTGTAGAAAGCTTACCTGTAACTCACAAAAAAATGAAAATTGATTCATAAAAATAAACAAAGTTATTCCTCTTTTGGTATGAATCACTAATGATATTACTGATTAAAACAATCTTGAATATAAATGTTAACCTACAGTCAGTATATTCAACAAGGAATGCAAGGTTTTGATTTTCACTTCTGATTTCATACAAATTTTGAGTAATAAATACAGGTGTAGGGATATTTTAATGTCAATTATGACAAAAAACAAAATTAAATTATTTCAACAATATTTTATGGTATTTTTCCTTTTTAGATTATATTTTACATAATTCCCAAAGAATAGTCTTTCTGAATATGTACTAATAGTGATCCTAGGAAAATGTTATTTTTCTATTCTTTTTGATTCCCTTTGAATATTGATTCACTTTTGCCCTTATCCTTATGATCTGTTTGACAGCTATGCTTTATATTTCTAGGAATTTCTTCAAATACTTGCTTGTGGGTTGGGATGTCCACTTCAATCTCTCTTATTGGGAAAAATGCCTTTGTATTAAATATAAAGGTTGTTTCTGTAAAGGTTAATAGGTATACTTAACATTTTTATACATTCTAAAATCTATCAATACCACTTATAAACACATAAATACAATTTTAAAATGTTATTGGGACTGGAGAGATGGCTCGGCAGTTAAAGAGCACTGGCTGCTCTTGCAGAGGATCCAGATTCAATTCCCAGCACCCACATGGCAGCTAAAGACCTCCTTAACTCCAGTTCCAGGGGAATCCAATGCCCTTTTCTGACCTCCGATGGCATTGCATGACATGAGTACACTTATAATACATTGCAGGCAATACACTCATACACATAAAATAAAAATAACAAAATATTTTAAAATGATACTCTACATACTATAAACCATATATATGACTATGAACCTTTATCATTCTTTTTTAAACATGACTATACAAATATCATAAAATCAAATGTAATAAATCTGCAAACATAATTTAGTCAACTTCTTACAGTAATCAAACTCCATCTATTTTAGTGCACAAAAATGTTTCACAATGGAAAACTCAGCAGATACTCCTTAAACAATAGGTCAAAGTTTTATCATGACCAGCACTGAGATAAGAAAGCATCCCATGATACAAACGTTGAAAACATACTACATTTTTGTGGTTTTCTTGCCAAAATCATTTAATATGAATTGAACATGAAGAAACATCAGACAAACTCAAATTAAGGACCAGTCTACCACATAAAATATCTGTATTCTGAAAATTTTTACTTTATGAAAGAAAAGATTAAGAAAGTGACAGTAAGGGGCTGGAGACATGACTCAGCAGGTAAGAACACTGAATGTTCTTGCAGAGGAACCACATTGGATTGCTAGCATCCACATGGAAGCTAGCAACTACTCATAACTCCAGTTTCAGGGGATCTGACACCCTCTTCTGACCTCCGTGGGCATCACATGACATGAGTACACTTACACACACATTCAGGCAATACACTCATACATATAAAATAAACACAATAAATAAGATTTTTTAAAAATTAAAAAAGAAAGTGACAGTAGAACAGAGACAAGAGAAATTAGTAGGGATGTGAATACGATCAAAGTACATTGTAAAGATGCATAAAAATGTCACAGTGGACTCCCACAACCTTGTCCACCTTCCCAGCTCCCCCACCTAGTCGCTCCTCCTGGTGTGGGCACTGGCCCATTTCTTCTCTTGGCACCCTAGTCCTCTGGGCCCACGCTCCCCACTGCTTCCTGATCCTTTGTACCCAGACCAACCCAATACCTTGGTCTGGTCCCGGAGAGCCCTCAAAGCCTGTTCCCTCCCTCACCTCGCCTTTGCTTGCCTGACACAGGCCCTTGTCCCTGGCCAGCCCCTAACTTCCTGAGGCCAGCATCTTTCCTGGGTAAGTTTGACTATGCCCACTGTGCCTCGACTCTCACAACCTCATTCACCCTCCCAGCTCCCCCATCCCATCTCTTATCCTGGCATGGGCACTGGCCCATTTCTTCTCTTGGCACCCCAGACCTCTGGACTGCCCTCTTCGCCCAGATTCCCCACTGTTTCCTGATCCTTTGCACCCAGACCAACCCAATTCTCAGTCTGGTCCCAGGAGCTCTCAAAGCCTGTTCCCTCCCTGACCTTGCCTTTGCATACCTGAGACTAGCCTTCATTCCTGGCTGTCCCACCCCTAACCTGGATTTCTGAGACCAGCCTCCTTCCCTGTCTGCCTGAGAGTGCTGAATCCTAACTCTACCTAGCAGTCCTCCCAAATTGTACTGTGCCTGCAGACTAAAGGGATCCAGACTTTGGGACAAAGCCTGAGAGCATCTGATCCTCATGGACTTGGGCCTCTGTGGGAACTACTGAGCAGCAGGATGAAAGCCAATTGGCCCATACAATATTAACTCAAAAGAGAGAACCTGAAGCCTAGATCAACTAGCTTTTCATGCCCAACAAGTAAACCACAAAGGCACATGAAGTTTACAAAAAGAACCAGACCTAAACTCAACAAAGGAAGGTTTGAATTTCATACAAGAATCAGAAACTACAAAAGAAATTCACGTCAAAGTTACAGATGAAAGCCAATTGGCCCATACAATATTAACTCAAAAGAGAGAACCTGAAGCCTAGATCAACTAGCTTTTCATGCCCAACAAGTAAACCACAAAGGCACATGAAGTTTACAAAAAGAACCAGACCTAAACTCAACAAAGGAAGGTTTGAATTTCATACAAGAATCAGAAACTACAAAAGAAATTCACGTCAAAGTTACAGCAAAAAAATAATAACATGAAAAACCCAAATAATATACCCCCACCAAGTACCGACAGTCCTCTAGAGGAGGACAATGAGTGAGAAGCCTCTAGTGATAACACAGAACATGGAATTCAAAAGAACAGTTATAAACATGATAAAATAATTCACTGAATTTAAAGAACACGCAAACAAAGAAATCAAAGAACTGAAGGAAGATAGGGGAAAACTTCTGAAAGAATTCAGAAAAGAGTTGGAAATATTGAAGAATACTCGGGCTGAAATGAAGAGGGAAATGAAACACTCAGTAAGCCAGTTAGAGGGAGGAAAGCCTCACCAATAGGATGAATGAAATGGAAAACAGAATATCAAGACTGAAAGATAAAGTGGACGAACTAGACCACTCAAGCAAAGATTATGAAAACTTTAAGAACGCACAAGAATGAAACATGCAGGAATGGTGTGACACCATAAAAAGACCAAACTTATAGATCATAGGCATAGAAGAAGGAGAAGACTCTCAGGATAATCGTGTGGACCAGGTCATCAAAAGGATTGTAGAAGAAAATTTCTCCAAATTAAAGAAAGATACACCCACACAAATAGAAGAAGCATATAGAACACCAAATAGACAGGACCAGAAAAGAAATTCTCGATGGCACATCATAATAAAACAGTAAACATACAGAACAAAGGGAGAATATTGAAAGCTGCAAAAGAAAAACAACAAGTCACATATAAAGGAAGACCCATCAGAATTACGGCTGAATTTCAGTGCAAACTACAAAAACCAGAAGAACCTGTACCAAAGTATTCCCAGGTCTAAATGATCATAGATGCCAACCCAGACTACTTTACCCAGCCAACATGTTTATTATAGTCGAAGGGGAAAGAAAAAATGACCATGACATAAATAGGCTGAAAGAATTCATGTCCACAAAATCAGCCCTTCAGAAAGTTCTTGAAGCAATACAAAGACCTGAAGAAAGGAATGACTATACCCAAGGGGTAGCAGAAAGAAACTTAATGAAGGTATAACTGTGGAAACATGCAGCTACACCAAAAATATGAACAGAAATCAAAATGACTGGAACCAATACACATCTTTTATTAATAACCTTAAAATAGCAATGGACTGAACTCCCCAGTCGAAAGACACAGACAAGTTCAATGGATTAAGAAACAAAACCCATCTTTTGTTGTCTGCAAGAAACCCATCTTACTTTCAAGGACTGGCACTACCTTAAGGTGAAAGGATGGAAAAAAATATATTTCAAGCAAATGGTATCAAGAAAAAAGCAGGCATTGCAATTCTAATATCTGACAAAATAGACTTCAAACTAAAACTAATCATAAGAGATAAAGAGCCACTTCATTCTGATCAAAGAAACAATTGACCAAGAAGATATTACAAACATGAACATATATTCACCAAACTCTGGTCCACCCAACTTTATAAAAACAGTATTACCCAGATTAATCCCAACTCATTAATAGTAGGGGACTTCAATATCCATTGTCTCCATTAGATAATTCAACAGGACAGAGAATTAACAGAGAGATATCTGAATTAAACAATATCATACATCAAATGGGCCTAACAGACACCTACTAAATATTCCACCCAAGCACTGAAGAATATACTTTCTATTCAGTGACCCATGGAACTTTCTCTAAATTCAACCACATACTGGGACACAAAACAAGCCTCAACATATACAAAAAGATTGAAATAATTCCATGCATTCTATCAGATCACAATGCAATAATGCTTAAAATCAACACCGAAAGAAACCCTCATGCCTACATGAACACATGGAGATTAAACAACACACTTTTTGAATGATGAATGGGTCAAAGGAGAAATTAAGAAAGAAATAAAAGTATTCCTGGAACTAAATGAAAAAGACAATACAACACAACAAAACCTCTGGGACAGGTTGAAAGCAGTCCTTAGAGGGAAGTTTATACCTTTAAGTGCCTACATTAAAAGATCAGAAAGAACACAAATAAATGACTTAACATAGCAGCTCAAGACACTTAAAAATCAACAACAAATGAAACCCAAACCCAGCAGAAAAGAATAAATAACAAAAATCAGAACAGAAATTAATGAAATAGAAACAAAGAAAACAATACAAAGAATCAATGAATCCAAGAGCTGGTTCTTTGAAAAGATAAACAAGATTGACAGACCCTTAGCCCAGTTAGCCAAAAGAGAGAAAGAACACCTCCAATCAGCAAAATCAGAGGTAAAAGGGGAAACGCCACAACAAACAACAAAAATATCCAGAACATTATAAGGGAATACGTTAAAAACCTATAAGCTTCTAATATTGAAAACCTAAAAGAAATGAATGGGTATCTAAAAGCATGGGAACTACCAAAACTAAACCAAGAAGAGATCAACAACTTAAACAGATCCATAACATATAAAGAAATTGAAACAGTAATGCAAAACCTCCCAACTAAAAAAAGCCCAGGCCCAGATGGATTTACAGCAGAATTTTACCAGACATTTAAAGAAGATTTATATCCAATACTACTTTATTCAAAAAGATAGAAATGTAGGGAGAACTTCCAAATTCCTTCTATGAAGCCAGCATCACTCTAAAACCAAAACAAGATAAAGATTCAACCAAAAAAAAGAAGAAAAGAAAACTATAGACCCATATTCTTAATGAACACATGCAAAATTTTTCAACAAAATATTTGCAAACTGCATAAAGACACATATCAAAAAGATCATCCACCATGATCAAGTTGACTTTATTCCAGAGATGCAGGAATGGTTGAATATACGTAAGTCGATAAACATCATAAATCATATAAATGGACTCAAAGATAGCAACCACATTGTTATCTCAATAGATGCAGAGAAGGCCTTTGACGAAATTCAACATGCATTTATGTTCAAAGTCTTAGAGGGAATTGGACTAGAGGGAACATAGCTCACCATAATTAAAGCCATATACAACAAACCCAACATCATTCTAAATGGAGAAAATTTGGAAGCATTCCCATTAAAATCAGGAACCAGACAAGCCTGTTCACTATCTCCACTCCTTTTTACTTTTATTTACTTTTTAAAATTTTATGTATATATGTGTGTTGCCTGCATGTAGGTAAGTGTACCCGTGTTGTGCAATGCCCACAGAGGTCAGAATAAGCTGTTGGATCCCCTGGGACTGGACTGGAGTTATAGACAGTTGTTAGCTGCCATGTGGGTGCTGGGATTCGAACCTAGGTCTTCTACAAGAACAACCAATGTCCTTAACCATTGAGCCATCTCTCCAGCCTCTCCACTCCTTTTTAACATAGTGTTTTAAACTCTCGCAAGAGCAGTAAGACAAGAGAAGGAAATTAAATGAGTAATAATTGGAAAAGAAGAGATCAAATTATCCTTTTTTGCAGATGATATGATATCTAAGAGATGCCAAAAATTCCACCAGAAAACTCCTAGAAATGATTAGCACTTTCAGTAACATGGCAGGTTACAAAATCAATCTACAAAAGTCTGTAACCTTCCTATATACCAATAACAAGCAATCAGAGAAAGAGTGCATGGAAACACTCCCTTTCACGATAGCCTCAAAAATAAATATCTCAGAATAAACTTGACCAAAGACATTAAAAAGCTCTACAATGAAAATTTTAAATCTTTAAAGAAAGAGATTGAGGAAGACACCAGAAGATGGAAGGACCTTCCACGCTCATGGATTGGAAAAATTAATATTGTGAAAATGACCATCCTACCAAAAGCCATTTATAGATTCAGTGCAATACCGTTCAGAATTCCCATGACATTCTTCACAGAATTGGAAAAAAATCATCCTAAGATTCATATGGAAGCCCAAAAGACCTCAGATAGCCAAAGCAACCCTGAGCACTAAGACCAATGCTGGGGGGATTGCTATACCAGATTTTAAACTATAGTACAGAACTACAGTCATAAAAAACAACATGTTACTGGCACAAAAATAGACCCAGTAGATCAATGGAACAAAATTGAAGAACCTAGTATGAATACACGCAATTTCAGCCACCTGATACTTGACAAAGGGGCCAAGAACAGTCACTGGAGGAAAGACAATATGTTCAACAAATGGTGGTGGCTAAACTGGATCTCCACCTGTAGCAGAATGGAACTAACCCCTATCTTTCACCTTGCACAAAAGTCAACTCCAAATGAATCAAGATTTCAATGTTAAGCCTGAAACTCTGAAACTGTTAGAAGAAAACACTGGCAATAACCTATAAGATATAGGTGTAGGAAAGGATTTTCTAAACCGGACATCAGTTGCTCAAGAAATGTGGCCAAGAATCAACAAATGGGACTTCATTAAACTAGAAAGCTTCTGTATATCAAAAGAAGTAACCAAGGAAGTGAAGAGAAAATCCACAGAATGGGAGAAAATCTTCACCAGGGATACATCTGATAGAGGTTTAACATCCAGAATATATAAAGAACTCAAAAAAACATAAAGAATCAAGAAAGAAAGTAACCCAATTAAAAGATGGGCTAAGAGAGTTCTGAAAAGAAGAAATAAAGATGTATAAGAAGCATCTTAAAAGGTGTTCAACATCATTAGTAATTAGGGAAATGTAAATTAGAACTGCTTTAAAATTTCATCTTACCCCAGTCAGACTGGCTAAGAGCAAGAGAAGAAATGGTCCCAAATGTTGGAGAGGATGTGGGGAAAGAGAAACACTCATCCATGGCTAGTGGGATTGAAAACTTGTTCAACCCCTCTGGAAAGCAGTGTGGAGAATCCTTAAACAACTGAAAATGAGCCTACTATTTTATCCAGTTATACCACTCCTTGGCATATACCCAAAGAACTCATCCTATTGCAGAGACACTTGTATTTCCATGTTTGTTGCTCCTCTTTTCACAATAGCTAAGAGATGGAAGCAACCAAAGCATCCCTTAACTGACGAATGGATAATGAAAATGTGGCTCATTTATATGATGGAGTTCTACTCAGCAGTAAAGAAAGATGAAACCATGAAATTTGCCGGTAAATGGATGGAACTAGAAGCTGTTATGCTAAGTGAAGTAACAGAGATTCAGAAAAATAAACAACGTATGTTCCCCCTCATATGTGGATCCTAGCACTAAATCCTTGTAAGTGAGTATATATCCAGACATAACTACAGGAACCAGAATAATGAAAAGGAACCAGGGAGGTAAAGGAAAAAAAACCTGAGAGAGAAGAGCAGTAGGAAACAGGTGTTACTAAGGGAGACATGGATAAAAATGGGGTTATTTTAATGGGAGGTGGGAGGGAGTATTATACAAGGAAACTTGGGGATAAAGGGAAAGAAGGAGCTCAAGAGAGGTGGGTATAAGAGAAGGGTATTATTAAGGGAGAAATGGAAAAACGGGGCACCTTAAAGGGGGAAACCATGATGGAAGGGTTAGACAATGTGAGAAATAAATAATGCCTAGCTAGTTAAAAAAAAAAAAACCGAAGGAACCATACTAGTCCAACAACCTACTGACAAATTATACATACAACTAGTTCAAGGAACAAAATATATGTCTAGTCGAGGTTTATCTGAGAACATTTGGTTTTTGCCCAAGCTTTATCTACATAGCACGTAGTAATTGAAAGTACCAGACTGGTGGAACTAACTTTCTTGGATGTTTAACAGCCATACTTTGAGGCCTATACTAGTCTGGTCAGAGGGACGTAAAGCACACTTTTTGCTCCTTGCTCTCTAAGGTCGACTATGTTCCAGGGGACTATGGATCATTTCTCAAAATGTCCTGTAACTGGGGTAAGTCACCTGTCCTCTTGATCAAGAAGGCCATAGACACCCCACCAGATGGACTTGAACCAGTGTGCAGTCTACAAAGAGGAGAGTCAACACAGAGAAAACATTTCCTCCATGCTTCCAAGTGAAGCCAGCCACAGTCCAACAGGACCTTTGACTGATCTTCACATAGATGGAACTGATAAAAGAAAGGAGCCAGGGGCTCCTCATAAGCCCATGTGACCCTTGAGGAACAGGTCCTCAAACAACTTTAAGAGTAAAAATAAATTGGTTTATTTAGGCCAACTGTATGGTCTTAAACACCCAAAAGGAAAGCAGAGTTAAAGATTAAAGTGATCTATGTATTTCTTTAAGAGTCCATGTGTACAGCTAAAGGCTACATAACAAGAAACAATGCCAGACAGGCGATACCTTCCTTTGAGTTGTTGGCCAGGGTGGCCCAAGAAACTCCCAGATAGTAACCCAGCATAGACCTGGGAAAATGAACAGCAGACCCCAACCTTATCTAAAGGAATTGTGGTGATTGATTGCTGCTAGATGAGGAAGAGCTGATATTCCTAAACCAAGGGACTCTAGATAGGCTGACTAGACTCAGCGCGTGGACCATCACTGGGGAAATGCTGGGGGCACTGACAACACAGTGGACAGTAGCAGGGATGATAGCGTATATGGGCTCCGACTGGTGTGGGAAGGCTATGGGAGGGTGCCATTTGGAACGTGGGTATAAAGATGAATAAAATTGTTTGGGATGTTCTGTATGAAATACACACAAAAAATCAATAAATTAAAATATGAGTTATATTTGAGAAAGAAGCATAAAAATTTTCTTCCTGTTAATTAGTAGATATGAAAAACATTACCATTGAAGTTTACCTGATGAATTTATACCCATGCTCAGATGTCAAGGATCCTAGAAAGTAACCTACTGTGACTAGTAATAATCAGACATACAGAGATTAGAGTCTCATTTGCAAACATCTGTTATTTGCATTAAAAATGAGTTTTTCTGTAAGAAACAATATATTCTAAAATGAAATGGGGGGCTTTTTTAAAAGTTAAAATCTCATTCAATTTTATGTCTTGTGGAGTTTATATTGAGTATAATAATACAATAATGTGTATAGAAAGAAACTAGACAGAAAGGTTAAAACCTCTTTCAATTTTATGTCTTGTAGAGTTTATATTGAGTACAATAATGTATAGCTGTATTAATTCAGCATGTGAACCTAAAAATTAAAGCCAATTTTGAAAGAGATGTATCTTTGGTCTGGAAACTGTTATTGGTTATGTCAATGCTGTTGTAATGAAATGCTTCTACTACTCATGTGGTTTTAAATAAGTTTTAAAAAAAATGTCACAATAAACCCAGTATTTTGTATGATTAATGTACACTAATTTAAAGAAAACTGGGAAATTATTGTCTAACTCAAATGGCAAAACTGGAAAGACTATACACAAAAAAAGAAAAAAAGAAAAAAAAAAGAAGAGAAAATGACCCACTGCAGACTGTGGGAGAAAGTTCATAAGAGCCAGAGGAGGAGGTGCATGACACTGTAGAAACAAGTCTTCCAGGCCTCTGGGAACTTGCACATATGAACTTACAGCAGTGGTGTCAGCATGCACAAGACCCATGCAAACTCATTCAGACCAAACCCAGCACAGAACTAGGGAAATGGGCAGCAGGCCCTAACCTTAGCTGAGGAACTACTGATAACTATTGACAGTTGATCACTGCTGGGTGAGGGAGACATGATTCCCAGCACCCACATGGTGGCCAATAATCATCTATAACTCCAGTTCCAGGGGATCTGACACCTTTTTCTGACCTCTGAAGGCATTGCATGACATGGGTACACTTACGTATATGCAGGCAACACACTCATACACATAAAATAAAAATAATAAATAAAATATTGAAAAATATGCACATATATATACTATTATTCACATAAATATTATATATAAAGCAAGTAGGGTAAAATACTAATGTTTAGAAAGTGAAGATGAAAACCATACAGAAACATTTCTGTAGCATTTGTAACTTTGCTGAAGTATGAGATTAATTCAAAAGATAATTTTAGAAATTGTACTGACTTATTATAACTGTGATTAGGAAGTTTCAAAAATAAGCAATTAACAAATTTATCTAAAATATCAATAAACTAAAACTTGGAGAATCATTGATTATATTTTCAGTGAGGTACCACTTTTGATGTATAACATCCACATTTTAAGAAAGAAACTAGACAGAAAATATATGCGTATACAACATTTGTGATTATCTAATTGATGATTATTATACTCAGTTCTCAAATCACAATTTTAAGGATTCTTTGGTGACCATTAAATGAAAGTAATTAGACAACTGATTTACTTTATATTCAATTTCTAATTGTGGGAAAATAATAACCCCTAATTATAAATGGAAACATCTCCTGAACATGTGAGAATTAATGAGTGAAAACAGAATATTTTTTGTAATTGTCTGCCAAATATTCTAATGCCTCAGAAAAATCTGGGGTATACAGTATAGGAATCGGAAAATTTTTTTTTCAATACTCTCCTAGATTCTCTGGCTAGTACCCTTGTAAACTGGGCTGGCAAGAGGCAGATTAGCAAGAGAAAAACAAAGATGTTTATTAGTGCATGCACTGTGCACGTAACATATAGGAATACCCAGATGTGGGGGATTCAAAGGTTTGATTTGAATTTGGCCTCACATAACAGTTAGTAAGGAAAAACATATTTTTAAATGATGAAGGTAGGGATGTTATGTCTCAAGGTATTGAGAAGGCAAAGGTGTGAGAAACCAATAGTAACTATAGGCTAATTAACAAAGTGTGTGGTGTGGATTCCCCTGACAGTCTCTAAGCTGCCAAGGCTCTAGAGCATTCTGATGATTAGTATTTTTCCTTTCTGAAGAAGGTAGAATATCTTTGTATATCTATGTCCTTTTAGATAACATGAGGAGGGTAGAGAACTCTGGTATCCACTTCTTGTCAGTTGTCTTTAGTTCAAGATAATCCTTGTGTATTGTACCATATTTTAGGATGACTTATTCTGCCATCCTCAACAGCTGAGATAGAACACACCTGTGAATAGGCCTGGAAGACAGAGGTCAGATTAACATATTATAATTATAAAATAATATAATTAATTAAGAAAAAGATAAGGCCAAATGATCTTACTCCTGGGTGAAATATTGGAAATTTGATCTCACAGCATTTGAGGATAGAATACTAGCTTCTCCAGGCTGGAGAGAATAGGAGTGAGGGAGGACGGGGGAAGGTTGGTCATTGTTTACTACCTTATAGTTAAGTTAGGAAAAATAATTTCTGATCTTTCAATGCATTGCAGGGTAAGTATATATAACCATAGTAATGTGCTACAGTGTATATGTGTATATATATGTGTGTGATATGTACATGTGTTTGTACGCATGTATGTGTGATTGTGGAGACCAGAGGTATACTTTTCAGCTGCCCTTCACTTTATTTTGGGGGACATCAATTTGACTAGGTTGGTTGGCACATGAACTCCAGGGAGCCTCTTGTCTCTGCCACACTTTAGCTTTTATGTGGATGCTAGGGATATGAACCTCAATCTCGTCCTTGTGCAGCAAGCTACTTTACTGGCTAAACTATCTCACTAGCCTGTGCTTTGAATGTTTTAAAAATATTTTATTTATTATTTCTATTTTATGTGTATGAGTGTATTGCCTGAATGTGTGTAAGTACACCCGTGTTGTGCAATGCCTTTGGAGGTTAGAAAAGGGTGTCAGATCCCCTGGAACTGGAGTTATGAATGGATTTTAGCCGCCATCTGAGTGCTGGGAATTGTACCCAGGTCCTCTCCAAGAGCAGCCAGTGCTCTTAACTGCCAAGCCATCTAGCCAGCCCCCTGCTTTGTATTTTTTAAAATCTAGAAGAGGACCAGTTTTAGTGTTTTCACCATAAAAATGATAAATATTTGTGAAGATAGATAATTATGTCTTGATTTGGACATTACATAATGCACACCTGTATTGAAAGACATGGTGCCTTACAAGTATAAATAACTTTTGTGTGTTGATTAAAACATTAAATAATTTAATTAAAAATAAAAGCTTAAAAGAAAAACAAATAACTATTATAAAGAAGTGAGGGTAGTCCCCCAAAATCTTCTTTTCCAAGTAGGATTGGTACTTCCTCATTGGAAATTCATAATACACATCACTTTATAAAAGCTTTGAGAAATTCTACCACAAATAAGTCTATTTAACATTTTTTAAATTTAGCATCTCCCAAATTTATATCAATGCAGGACTTTCTGTTGTTTCAAATAAAGTAAATGTAGGTCATATCCCATGAACCATGATTTGGGAAAACTGTTAAAAAATACTTTTTTTTTTTCAGAATATGATATCTAAGTCATCTTTAATTTCTATTGAAAATAAAATGAGGCAACAGAGAAACTTAATCAACCTGTTACACAGATTGTAAGTGGTCTAAGTGATCACTTATACACTAAAATTATTCCCTATGTTAAAATTAGAGAGAGAAGGTTGTAGATCAGTGATAGAGCTCTTGCCTATATGCATAAGGGCTTAGGCTTGATTCCCCAGTGCTACCCCCCAAAATAATAAGGTGATTAGAATCTCATTTAAAAATAGAACAGAAAAACATATTTATTTTTTGGGATATTTGAACTTAGATTAAAATATTAGTACAAACCCATGTATCAAAGTATTCATGACTATTTTGGAATTCATTATGTAGCTCAGGCAGTGATCCTCCTACCTCATCCTCCTGATTGCTGGGATTACAGGATGGTGTCACCATAGCTGGTGTAGCACGATTCTTTAAGTTAATAATGGATGTGTCAGTAACAAAGCCAGTAAAGTCTGTGCAATAATAATTCATCAGGAAATATCAGTAGTTTGTAACTTGAATACAGAAATTAGTATTCAAGAGAAGCACATAGAACACACAGAAAAGATTAAGTAACACAGGAGAGTGGACTCAGGTGAGAATTAGCTAAGCAGGAGGAACCCCACACAGGTGTAGAGAAGATGAGGTTCAGGTCTGTGACCCAAAGCATTAGCTTCTGGAATACCAAGGGCTGAATGCAGCATCTGGGGCTTCTCCTCCTTGTTTTCCTTCTTTCTGAGACAGTGTCTCCCTGCAGCCCCAGCTGTCTTGAAACACCCTATGTAGACCAGACTGGCCTCCATCTCAGAGAGATCCTCCCGCCTCTGCCTCTGAATGCTGGGATTAAAGGCATGGGCTATCACCTGGCCTTTATATGCCACTGAGTGATAGAGTAGCCTGGGCTCAGCACTTGTAACCTTTGGATTACTGTGAAGTCTTTTTGCATGATAGTAATTATTAGTCACCGAACATTGTCTGTCTTCTACTTTTGTCTCCAAAATTTCTTTTTCAGGAACAACTTCTAGTGTGAGTCTCCTGTTTCTATCCAGAGATTCGCATAACTTGTGGGTGAATAAAGGAACAGTTGAAGTAAAACATTTTTCAAGACCATTTTCTACCACTGTCTATAAACTTGTGAGCCTGTTTCATGCCGTCGTTGTATTCATAGCTACCTCCTGTTGAACTCTCCAAAGAGACTAAGAAGTGAAATTTAGCAATGAGGACATTGGTAGAGGAGAACCCTTGAGATCCATCCCTGAGGCAGGGAGGGGAAAGAAACAGAGAACAGAGGGAGGAAGCTGCGCTCTGGTTCAGGCACAGCCCTAACCACACCTGACTCCACGCTGTAGAGCCCCAGAGACTTCTTAAGAGTTGCTTGTGTGAGGCAAGATGGTCAGGACTTCACATCTAGGTATTAATTATTCACAGAGAGAGGCTTCCAGAAGGTGCATGGTGACATTGGGCAGGTCATGGCTCGCCGAAAGTGTGGACATCTGAAGCCTATATGTAAAGCAGCTCTTCCTTCAGCTGCTGTGTTAAGGCCATTCTAGGAAATGGATCACAGAAGTGCATCACAGTGTCCCAGTAGATACCCTCGGAATACATGCACTTCTAAGCTATAGTTTCATACAATTTTAGAGTCATTTATGAATCAAAGCTGCCATGAATCACTGAATCATTGGGAGAGTTCAGTTGTTAACCGTTTTTATTTAGAAGGTCAAAGTTAATCCAGAAAATACTGAACTGAAGTAAATTTCTGAAACAGCATGATAAAAATAGGTATAGTTTTTACAATAGGAAACTTTCAGTTTTCTATGTGTGAGAATTATGAATACTAGAATATTTTGCCCTTTTTGTTTTTCATTATGAAAAGCTGACACAGAGGCTTGAGCCTTGTTCCAGAATCTAGAACCAAGAGGGGGCAGCAGAGAGCCATCAGTGCAGGACAGTAGCTATGTTGGACCATTCAGGATATAGGTTCTACCTGGGTCTTGGATATCCAGAGAAACAAATAGACTGACCTGTTTATGTTAACTAAGAAGATGCTTGGACTTGAAATTTAGTAAGCACTGGAGGAGTCACCAACTGTTTATGGGTAGTATTCATGAGACAAAAACTCACAAGTAGAATCCAGGTTATAAGCATCTGGAATCCAGGTTATAATGAGCTTGCCAGGGAGAGTGAGCCTTTAGTCCTCTCAGTTGCTTCCGGTTTTAAGTCAGTGTTAACACTGGGAACACTATATGACCAAAGAAAACTTCATCAAAAATTTCAGAAATAGATCTATATTTATTTCTCACTAAATCGTAAACCATAATTAAGGGGGTAAGAGATAATATCTTTAACCAAAAACTTCCTCTAAAGAACCAAGTTTTAGCACCACACTCTAACCAACTGAGCTAACCAGCAAACTTGTGCAACCACTATGGAAAGCAATGTGGAGAACTCTTAAAAAACTGAAAATGAATCTACCATGTGATCCAGGTATACCACTCTTTGGCATACAGCAAAGGACTCATCCCACTGCTGAGATACTTGTACATCCATGTTTGCTGCTGCTCTATTCACAAGAGCTAAAAAATGGAAACAACCTAAATGTCCCTCAACTGACAAATGGATAATGAAAATGTGGTGCATTTACATAACGGAGTTCTTTCTACTCAGTGGTAAAGAAAGATGAAATCATGAAATTTGCAGGGAAATGGATGAAACCAGAAACTGCTATACTAAGTGAAGTAACACAGACTCAGGAAAAAAGATGACAGATGTTATTCCTCATTTGTGAATCTTAGCACCAAATTTTTATTGGCAACTGATCATTGCTGGATGAGGGAGAATTGATCTTTAAGGGAGTGATAGGCTGAAGAGGCTCCAGTGAATGAACTCACACTGAAGGACATGTGGTATACAAACTTGCCTAATAGGCTTTAACAAATATGACAGACTGCAGTGAAGTCCAGTTGGTGGGCTATGGGTGTGTAGATAGGAGAGGGGGTCTAAATATAATTAAGATGTATTGTATGAAATGCACTAAAATATATATATATATATTGGAAAAAGTAAAGAACCAAGCTTTGCACATATTAATCAAGCTAGCTTTCTTTGCAGTTTGACTTTTATTATTTTTGTTGTCCTAACATTTTGTTTTTTAATTTTTAAAGTGGTTATTATTTTTATTTTTCTCCCATCAAATAACTTAAATAAAAGAGAATGAGTTTGCTTGAATATAGCTTTACCACATCTTAAATACATTTTAGTAGAAAGACTTTTTACTTTAAAATTTTTCCTAAATATACTTTATCGGCAGCTCTATTTTAGGACATGTTTTCCATTTCTTACAAAGGTGAACTTTTCTGTTTAAACCACTATCATTAAATCGC
Organism: Nannospalax galili; assembly: GCF_000622305.1. Classification (NCBI taxonomy): domain Eukaryota; kingdom Metazoa; phylum Chordata; class Mammalia; order Rodentia; family Spalacidae; genus Nannospalax; species Nannospalax galili. Next base: position 1,278,557 of record NW_008346293.1, on the reverse strand, counting down.
AATTTTTTTCTATTTTTGACAAAGAATATGACTTTTATTATTATTACTTTTATATACTTAAAGATTTATGTCCTAGTACTTAATTTTTACTTCATGAATTCTTGGAAAGGATAAATTTCCTACTAAAAGTTATTTGTTACCTATCTCCTGAAGTTTATCATTAGTTAGGCTTATTTTAAATTTTCCAAGGTTTTCTATTTTTTTTTTAAGCTTTTACAATTTTATTAGAATCTTAAGGAAAAATCCTCAGGGCAGGCTAGCTTGTACTCTTGGCAGCTGCCTTGAGGAGGTGAAAGGTGGGAAGAAAGAAAGAAAGCCATGCGAAGCCATGCAGGATTTAGAGCCTGAGTGGGAGGTCAGACACATGGCTGACTCGCAGCCACATAGCTGAGAGAAGGGAGCTTTAGAGAAAAAGTGAAGAACTACAAGATGCTAGGGGCAGCCCAAAGCCTTAAAGAAAGCGTGTTTAGTAAGAAACACATGAAGAAGAAAAGGGAAATTACACTTTCCTGAAGAATTCAGGAAGCGGACACAAATCAGACTCTATAGGCCATACTGTGGAAGTTCTGCAGAGAACTGTGCTAGTTCTGGGTAGGAAATATTCGCTACCTCATTAACACATCAGGTGTTCTGCCCATCTATTTAGCATCACTTAAGGTGAACCTGCCTTCCTAGGAGTGGTTCTATCACCAGGTAATTGACCAATGAGACTGGAAAAGTGGGTCCTCCAACAGTTAGACTAGACATTTTATAGTCTGGACCAATTAAATTTGTAGGGCTTTTTGTTGCTCTAACATTCCCTTCTCTGAAGGGGTAACCCTAAAATCTTTTAGGGATTAGCTAATAGCTCCCAAATACTTTTGACATTTGGGGCCTTTGGAACAGAGTATGTTGCTAAGAGGCCCAAGGACATTTTGACTTTTAGCCAAGAAAGAAACTGGCTACTTTTCTTTGGGGTCTTTATACCCTAACTGCCTAGTCAATTCCTACCTCCTATTCTTATCACACCACCCTCTGAAGAGGTTTACCCAAATTGCCAATAGGGAATTGAGATGCAGACTTCTCTGGCTTCATCTATGCTGAACGGGGATGCAGGGTGAAACAATTGGAGTACCCCTTCAGTGGGTCTATCTAAAAGACTCCCAAATTGCATAAGTCTTAATTATAGGGAGAAAAGAAAAGTCTTTGGTGCCTAGGAGAAGTAAAGGCAAGAGCAGTTAGCATTACAAGTTTTAGACAGGAAACTAGAAAAAGTCAGAACAGGGCAAATTTCAAATGTCCAAATCAAAGTCCTTTGGAATTTCTTGACGAGGGCTTCCAAAAGCATTCACCTATTGGGTTCCTCCTCATGTTTCTTTTGGCTGACATGGCTGGATTTGAGAGTGATGAACTCAGGATTTGTTGTCAGGCACTATGATAGCTGTTGGAGTGGGTAGAATCAGTGTCAGTTCCCTCTCAAGGGCTTATGACTGTGGCTGGTCTGGAAGTTCTGCAGAGCAGTTTTCTATTTTTTTAAAGAAATCATTTTGAGTTATGTGAGCATGATACTATATTTGAATGTTACTCCAAACTTCATATGTTTAAACTTAGACTTTAGTATATGGTACCTGGAGGTGGGGTCATAGAGGGCTGATCGGGTCACAAGAGCAGTGCCTACTAGTTGGGATATGGGCTATTATAGCCTCAAGAGTGCTCCTTCATGCCCTACCCTGTGAGGACACGGTGAAAAGGAAACATCCATGGAACAGAAAACAGACCCTTTTCAGAGACTGGTTCCACTGGCACTTTGATCTTAGATTTCCCAGCTTCCAAAATATGGGAAATAAATTTCTGTTCTAAAGAGCTATCAAGTTGATGCTAATTTGCTACAGCATTCTGAATAGACCAAAACATGTAAGAAGTGTTAAAGTCCTCAATAAAAAATTGTGGATTCTTCTCAGTTTCTTCGTATCTTTCAGATAGACTTATTGCACTTATTTTAATGGCTGTGCTCTTCAGCATATATATGTTAATTGTTCTATAGCTTTAACATAAATGTGCCTTGTAAGTAGTACTTTTTGTCTGAGAGTCTACTTTGTTTTCTTCCATGAGAGTGCTAATGCTGAGTTTTCTAAAGTGCTTTTCTGGCTCAGTGTGATGAAACAGCCACAGATGTGCTTCTTGAAGTGCTTTTCTCTGTGATGGAGTATCCACAGATGTGCCCTTTCTCTGAGTTTTCTGGCTTAAGGTTCTTTCTTTTGTCTTTAAAGATCTTTCTTAGACCCTAAATTTTCTTAATCTTCTTTTAATGAAGGGTGGCTGATGATTCTAATATTTCTTAACTTGACCTTGGCCTGCCACTGGGTACCTTCACTATAGGCACATAGAAGTCTCTTTTTTGGATGTAAAGTTACAGAGCAGTTTGTTCTTACTAATTTTGTTCTTCTTGTGGTCATTAATCTACAGTGTCTCTGCTGGATGTGGGATCTTTTCCCATCCCCACTGATTGCTTTATTACTCACTTTAATCCTTTTAACTATTTCCTTATGTTGTTCTTAAAGTAATTAAACATATGTACATACTCATGGGGAATGAAATTGCAGTAATTTAATATCAATTAATTTAACTCTGTATTTCTTCAGTTCTACATCAGCTTTGTGTTTCCTTATTTGAAAATGTTTTATTAATTCATACTTAATTTGAATGCCAAAAATTATGAAAATTGAATTCTACAGAATTAAGACATTCACATATCTTTAGAATATTAACTAAGGAAAGCCTGCCTGTTGCTTTGAATTTTATTAGCTTTGTGTTCTCACTCATGCCACTGAGCTTCTCTGGACTTCTGTTCCCTTTGTAAAAAAGGGGGTTGGGCCAGCCAGTGCTGCCAGATGGCGGTTCCTTCCCACAGGTGTTTGGAAATGTGGGGCTATTTTGTTATCATAAGAACAAAATGTGGGGCTAGAGTATTAATTATTCCCTAATATATGCTATAATGTGGTTCAACAAGAGAATTATCTAGACCAAAATGCCTGTGCATTCCATTGGAAACACAACAGATAATGGATAAACTCCTTGAAAATATTTTGACTCTTGTAGTTCAGGAACATGTGTTGAAAAGGTATGAGAAAAATCGCCTCTGAGAAAATTTCATTTCTGTTTTGATCTGAGAAAAAAGCTTAGTACAGAAGGTAATTATATTAATGTTTGATGGTTTCTGATGTTTTAAAATTCTTGTACTATTAATAAATACTTCTGCCAAAAACATTTTGAAAATACCTACCTTGAAAGCTCATTATCCACACATTCAATTATCTTTTAAATAAATTCCAAAAATTTTAGAATATCTTTTGTTTGATATTACAGAAAAATGTCAAATATAGAGAATTCATGTGTGTTGTACACTGAGTTTTTGACTGTTTTTTAATATTTTCATCAGCATGATGAAGGGAAAAATGTATGAATGGGTGAAATACTACAGTTGAATGAGCAGATCTCAGCTTATTCCAAAGACACAGGACCACATACAGTCAATCCTTGCAGCTATGTGCCCACAAATGAATCTGTGTTATTACACATTTATTAAGAAGGTGCCCAGACTGACCTCTGTGAGAATGCCCTTTCCCCAATAATCTATTCAGTGTTAAGTGACTGACCATTCGACAAGGTAGTTATAAAAATAAAAGAAAATCCCTAATTACTTGTAAAATTCCAAGTTGGTAGAGACTAAGTCATACTATGTTTTATTTTCAATATACAGAATGCAGTACTTGCTTAATAAGTATTAATAAACATGAAGTGTTCCCTTAGGAAGGTACAGGAGATTGCCTATTAAACATGTTCCTACAGATAAATTTTTAACTGTAGTGCATTCACACAGTTAATATATGAAGTAATTTTTTTTACACACATCACTAGTGAAGTCTTTATGCTGTGTAACTTGGAATTAAAAAAAGCAACAACAGCTACATACTGTATATATGTATATAATCCCAGGAGACAGAGTCAGGTGGATCTCTTGAGATAGAGGCCAGTCTGGTCTACACAGCAAGTCCCAGGCCAGCTGGGGCCACAGGGAGACCCTGTTTCAAAAAGCCAAAAAGAAAAAGAAAAACAACAACAAAATCCACAAATAAAAACAAACAAAATACTACCTGTGATTGTGCTGAGGATACTTAGGACTATTCTAGACATTTAAGAGCTTACCTTTTGCTATAAGCACAGAAATCTGGATATAGTTGCTGTCTACAAAATAATTAGGTATTATAATGTTATAATATTATTATATATAATTATAATAATTAGGTATTATTACTATAATTAAATGGGGAAGTTTATGTTGTACAAGGTATGCTAAACATAATTTTATATATCTTTGTCTTTCTGGTAGACTTTGCAGTAAAAAGTAGAATTTCTTTTCTGAATTTTAATTGCAGAGTAGAAATGAAACACAGCTGAATCTTTGATGATCTAACCTATCCCTCGCTGACATTTCGGCTCCTCCCTCTTTCCTCTCTGAGTCTTTTTTATTTATCTTTAGCATTGGTTAATTTCATTGTATGTTTGATTAGACTTAACTATAAAATCCACCTTGTCTTAGGGAGCAAGGGCCTTGACTACCTACAGTAGCTAGGAATTTAGTGAGGCATGGGTCCGTTTGCAATGGTTTAAATAGCCATTAAGTGCTCAGTGACAGCAGCTGAGTGCAGTTGCTGAAAGCACACTGCCTTTCACTTTAGATTCCTTGAAAGCTGATGTCAGTTTCTAATTTTAGCATTTGTATAGAAATGCCTGGATGCTCAGACATAATTATTTCTGACAGCTTGAATAATGATTTAGTGCAAATTGCACTATACTTTTTGGCTTTAAACTAGTATTTTAAAAATTAAAAATTACCATGTGTGACGGTTAAATCATCATTGTCAACTTGACTGAATTTGGAACCGCCTAGGAGACACACTTCTGGACATAACTTTGAGGACATTCTGAGACAGGATTAATTGAAAAGCGGGTGATCCACAATGAATGTGGGTGGGACTCATCCCACAGGGTGGGGATCGAGGCTGAATAAAAAAAGAAAAACAGGACTACATCAACAGAGAACCAGAATTCCCTCTTCACTGCTTCATGATGCATCACAGCAGCGAGCAAGCTCTCGAGAGCACAGTTGTGAACCCCTCCTGCAGCTGTGTCTTCCCCACCATGATGGACGGTACCCGCAAATGATGAGCCAAAATAAATCCTCTCTCCCTCTAGTTACTCTCATGGCTTTGGTCCTACCATGGAGAAGAGTATCTACATTCCATCATTACATCACAATTTTAACATTTAAAAATTTTTGTTTCAGAAGTCATTATATTTATCTACATCCCAAATACTACCACAGACTGGGGACCAAGGCTTCAATACGAGTGTGGGGCCATTTCATATTCAAACCATAAAATGTCCGAACTTCTTCAAAGTTGTGAGGGGTGCTCTTCTCACTCAGCCTCTGGCCTGGCTTGCTTTCTGTTTTTACTCTATCCAGTTTTTCTCATCCTGAACCCTGCACTGGCAAGAACGCCAGAGCCTTGCCCAGCTGCCTTGTGACCTACTTTGTAGTCATATCATCTCTCATTCAGATCCAGTTTGTAGCTAATGGGAGCTAAATCGGCTAAAATGAAGAAGTATCAAAACTTAGAATCAAGAGTCCCATCATGTAAGGCAATGCTAAAGCAATTGCTATGCTATTGAGAACCGGAGCAGCAAAGAGGGAAGCAGGGAGGGCAGCAAAGTGTGAGGAGGGTGTTCTTGCCTGGTCTGTTGTCTAGAATCTTCCAAGGACATCTGCAAGGTGTACACTCAAAGAGCTGGGGTGGGCAGGTATCTATCTGGTTGTCACTCTGCTGGCAACTCTCCCACCGTGGTGCAGAAGCAGTGCACGTGCCCTGCTCACGTCCGGATCAGATCATCTGAGTATCTACATTGAATTCTATCTTAGATACCCAGAAATTTTAGAGACCAAAATGTCTTGAGAAATATTTCATTTATTCAAATATTTCATGTTTCAGATTTTTTTGTGGTGGGCTTTTATTGAATGTAACATACACTCTGAATGATACACAAATAAGTATAATGTTGATATTTTTACAGCACAAGTAGCTTGCCCCATCCACATCAAAGCACACAATGCTCCCTTACCTCAAAAGTTCCCTTCCTTTTCCTCACAAATAAAGTCAGAGCATTCTGACTCTATTAAAGAGATTTTGACACATATTCTTTTTCTCTCCTGAGTAACTTTTCTGGGAGATATTTAAATAGTAACCAAATATGCACTAAATATTGTGAGCTATGTGACAGAGGTTTTTTTTTTTTTTTAATTCAAGGAAATATCATTGGGACATTTTTTCTGTAAAGGGGACTGTTTTAACCTGAGGCCACAGGGTATGTCTCAGGTACACAGTGTTACTGTACTGTAAAAACAGTCACTAAAGTGGAGGAAGCTGAGTCTCAAGAAGACCTTATCTGGAGACAATCATATTTGAATTTCATATAATTAGCACTTGACATGAAATATACTCCTTTTTAGTTTTTTTTTGTTTTGTTTTGTTTTTTGTTTTTACAAAATTGTTTTAAAACGTAAAAGCCAGGCCAGTAAGATGGCTCAGCCAGTAAAGGCTCTTGTCATTAAGTCTGAGACCTGAATTTTATTCCCAGGACTTACACAGTGAAAAAGAACTGATTCCTGTGAGTTGTCCTCTGACCTGCATATGCACACTGTGTTGTACACATGCACACACACACACACACACACACACACACACACACACCACACTAAATGGATATGTAATTAAAAGAATTGAGTTCTTGTGAATATTCATTCAGAGTTTCTCAGACTAGTGATGTGGATTCCCTTCAAACAAATGTATTCCTGCATATAGAAATTTTACACTTGCTATGGTACGTTCCCAATTGTTGGCTCTGCTCTTAGCAAAAGCAGTTGCATCCACATGCACTTTCCTCTGTCCACTATAAAGCAGAAGCTTCATCAGACCTCACTACTTCTTTCTTTTGTTTTTCTCAGCAACTTGTTTGAGAGGACTTTATAAAAATATTTGTATTATTTTTTTTGAGAATTTCATGCAATCAATGCATCTTAATCATATTCGCCCTCATCTTTCCCCTTAACTCCTGCCAAAATGTACTCCCACCTCCCTAGCTCTCACAAACTTCATGTCCTATTAGACCCTTTTAAAAATCATAGTGTAGAATTCTATTTGTTTGGTTTTTGTTTTGTCTTTTTTGAGACAGAGTCTCCCTAGTCCTGGCTGGCCTGGAACTCACTGTATGGACCAGGCTGGCTCAATCTCACAGAGAGCCTCCTGCCTCTGCCTCCCAAGTGCTGGGATTAAGGATTGCACCACCAAGCCTGTCTTAGAATTCTGTTTTTAATCAATGTTCACAGAATTGGTTTGCTCTTCATAAAATACATTTTGTCATGTGTGCGTGCATGTGTGCGTGTTTGTGTCTGTGTTTCTGTGTGTGTGTATGTATGTACATGCATGTGCCCACAGAGGTTGGAAGTGGGTTATAGATTTCCTGGAGAAGGATTTAACAGGAAATTGTGAGCTGCTTGATGTGAGGCTGGGAACCAAATTGGTTTTCTGCAAGAACAGCAAGAATTCTTAACTGTTTAATCATCTCTCTAGTCCCCTAAAATACAATTTTGATTAATGGATTAATCTTTATTTTCAGGAAATTTATACTGTCAGTAGGACATTCACTTATCAGAATACTAACTCTTTAAACACGTTTGACTATAAGAAATCAATTTAAAATTTAGATTTTTAGACATCCTTTATAAATAATTGTCTACTCTCTTTTTCCTTCTCATAAAATATTTTATTATGTGTTCCTTTTGTATGATCAATTATATAACAGTAAAATTAATTAAAGTTTTGTTCTCTAGGTTCCTTTACTAGTAAAATGTGACATATTGGTTCAATTGTGTAATTATTAAAAATCAACTATTAAAATTATGTCCTGGACCTGGAGAGATGGCTCAAGGGTTAAAGAACTGGCTGTTCTTTCAGAGAACCCAGTTTGTATTCCAAGCACGCACATGGTAACTAACAACCGTCCATAACTTCAGTTCCAGGGAAATTCATACCCACTTCTAACCTCCACGGTCATTGCATGACACCAATGTAGGAATGACATGCATGTAGGCAATACACTTCTACACATAAATAAAAACAATAAAATATTTTAAAAATTTAGCCCATATTGTCTTATACTGCTTATCCGTGTTCATGTATTTAATGACAGATCTGGACTAGACCTAAAAACAGTCTATATATCTGGCAGCTTGATGCCTTTCTCTTCTTTTAAGTGTCTTCTCTTGGTCATTTGTGCACCTGCCAGTGGCTATTGCTTTGACTGTCTGCTCACAAGAGTGACAAACTGGCAAGAGGTTAAGAACATGTCCACAGTACAGAGAATAAGGGATAACTGCATCATTGTCCTTCTCCTCAAAGCTCAGGGACCATCTGGAAGAGGGGGCAAAAAGTTTGTAAGAGCCAGAGGTTGTGAGGACTGGGGAAAAAATAGTGTCTTCTGGATACAATAGGAACATTGCACCCATAAATCCACAGCAGCTATAGTTACCTGTACAAGACCTGCACAAGGTCCAGCCAGTCAACATTCTAGCATGGAGCTGGGATGGGCTCAGGAGACTTCACAACTAGCTGAGGTGCTATTGATGGTGGATGGATTCTGGAGGCAGACGTGTTGGTTTTCTTTAAGGGTAATACTGCTGATAAGTCCACAACACTCCTGTGCATGGTCCCATACCCATGAGTTTATGGACAGCACAAATTGGATTCAGTGGGCTATTAAAAACAATAAAAAAGGAAGACATGAGTTGGGAAGGGGAGGGGAGTGAATCTGGGCAGAGTTAGAGAGAGAAATGGGAGGTAAATATGATCAAAATACATTTTATACATGCATCAAATTCTCAAAGTATTAATAAAATATTGTATATTATTAATAAAAGAATGAGGTCAGGTTTAAACTCTATCTCTGCCCCTCATTAGTACTATATCTTTAACTTCAAAATAGAATCATGGTATCAGATTTTTTTTGTAGACAGGGTCTCCCTGTAACTTCAGCTGGCTTAAAACTCACTATGTAGACCACTATGTGACCTCAGTCTTACAGAAATCTGTCTGGGTCTGCCTCCAAAGTGCTGGGATTAAAGGTATGTGCCACCACACACAGCTCAGTCACATTTATAGAAAGATTTTACTTTTAATTATGTGTGTATGTGTATGGATTTGTACACATGAATGCAGTGCCCTTGGAGGAAAGAAGAGGGAGTTAGATCCCCTGAAACTGGAGTTATAGACAGTTGTGAGCTACTTGATATGGATGCTGGGAACAGAAAGTAGGTTCTCTGGAAGAGCAGTAAGTGCCTTAACCACTGGGATTAACAAGCTACTATCTAAAAACACTGCTCAGTATTTGACACTTTAGGTCAACCAATAGGCTCAGAGTGTCTGGGAAGATGACATCATAACCTATTAATCTACATGTTTCTTTTTATCACCTTGAAATTTGTGCAAAAGAATTCAGTGGAATAACTGCTCTTAAGGCATTACTTTACTTCCAAAACATGTAAAATGTTTCTACTTTAATTAACAAGTAGGCGGTGAGCTGTGGTATAAATTCTAGAAATTTCTGCTAATATGAATTACAGTAAATGCATTCTAATATTTTAAAAAATATTTTATTTTATGTATATAAATGTATTGCCTTCATGTATGTAAGTGCACCCGTGTTGTGCAATGCCTGCAGAGGTGAGAAAAAGGCATCAGATCCCTGAACTGGAGTTATGGACTGTTGTTAGTCACCACATGGGTGCTGGGATTTGAACCCTGGTCTTCTGAAAGAATAGCCAGTGTTCTTATCCCCTGATCCATCTCTCCAGCTCCACATTCTAATATCTTAAATAAGAACATCTCTGACTGCATTTGGCCTTGTTTAAGATGGAGAATGATAAGGAGAGTTTAAACTAGCCTGTTCTTCTAACTCCTGATCATCAATAAAGGTGATACAACACCCAAAGAATCCCAAACTTTAGGGGGATTTTTGAATTAGGACTGTAGTTTCTTGAGAATACAGTATTTATATCAACTTTGAAAATACTTTAGAAAATATGGACTGTTTTTATAAGTAAATGCTTTGACTTGAATGCAAATTTTCCAGAACTTGGACTAAACACCAAATGATATAATAATAACAATCTAAATGATACTACAAAATAGTCCAATATTGTCAAGTATTATAAAAGAAAAAGAAATCAATAATAAGGATCAATTGAATTGTGTGAAGGATCAAAGCAGGCATGAAGATAATGTTCGTTGCTTGCACAGAATCTTATTTACCTCTCTACTTACCAATGCAGTCTCCATTTGTTGTTTTGTTGTTTAGGATGCCAAATTGTTTGCTTTCAAAAAGAATCTATATTCCCAACCTTTCCTCCCTTTATGGTCTATATAATACCATCCCAGGTGACAGTCAGAAGTTGGCTGAGGATACTGATCAGAAGGTGCTGATAGGGTTCTCTTTCTCTAGGATGTGGATAACCATCCCCAGGCACTGCATTTTTCTCCTAGTTGCTTCTGTTTCCTCTTCTGCGAGAATCACATTTCAGAGATAAAAAACGATGAGATTGTGGAGGTGAGTTCAGTAGATAAGGATGGCAAATTGGAAAAGAGAAAGTGCTAGGATGCCTCAGATCTGGGCAATGGAAGTACAGCTGGTTATGTGCGAAAAGTAAGATTACATATGGTTAATCTACAGTAGTCAGTTATGTTACCTGCTTCTCAAGCAATCTCAAGCTAATATGGAATATTTATAACATATATATGTATATGTATATATTTCAAACAGCATCTCATTTCTTCTTTCCCAAGTCTCTCTTTTCCTTTAAAATAATCACAATATGGGGCTGGAGAGATGGCTCAGTGGGTAAGAACACTGAATGTTCTTGTAGAAGAGCTGCATTCGAATCCCAGAACCCACATGGCAGATAACAGTTGTCTGTAACTCCAGTTCCAGGGGGTCCGGCAGCCTCTTCTGTCCTCTGTGGGCAATGCACAACACAGGTGCACTTACCTACATGCAGACAATACATGCATACACATAAAAAAATAAAAATAAGTAAATAAAATATTTTAAAATATACAATAATATTCATTGAGGGCTTATTCTATGACAAAACTGTATGACAAGTAAATATTTTATAAATTTTATAATCAAATCAATATTTGATTGGGGAGGACTGGGGAAAAACATTGTCTTCTGGATATAACAAGAACACTCTCCTCACAAACTCAGCAGCTAATTTTACCTGCACAAGACCTGCACAAGTTACTGAACATACATTTCTTTTTAACTTTTACAAAAAATTTATTGAGAATTTCATACATGCATATAAGGTGTTTTGATCAAATCCATGCCCACTCCCTCCCCTCCAACATTCCCCCCTCTGAAGAGGTAACCCTAAAATCTTTTAAGGATTAGATACAAGATCCCAAATACTTTTGACATTTTTGGCCTTTGGAACAGAGTATGTTGCTAACAGACCCAAGGACATTTTGACTTTTAGCCCAGAAACTGGCTACATTTCTTTGGGCTCTTTTTACTCTAACTGCCTAGCGAATTCCTACCTCCTATTCTTATGACATCATCCTCTGAAGGGGTTACCCAAATTGCCAATAGGGAATAGGGACGCAGACTGCTCTGGTTTCTTCCATGCTGAATAGGGACCCAGGGTGAGGCAATTGGAGTACCCCTTCAGTGGGTCTATCTAAAAGACTCCCACATTACATAACACTTATCTCTAAGGAGAAAAGAAAGTCCTTGAATCATGAATAGGAGATGTGAAGGAGAAATAAAGGCAAGAGTAATTACAAGTTCTAGACAGGGAACTAGAAAAAAGTCAGAACACAGAAATTTTCAAATGTTCATATGAGAGTCCACTGACTCTAAAACCCAAACAGGGTAAAGACACAACCAAAAAAGAAAACTATAGACCCATGTCCTCAATGAACATAGATGCAAAAATTCTCAACAAAATATTTGCAAACCACGTACAGACACACATCAAAAAGATCATTCACCATGATCAAGTACTCTTTATCCCAGAGATGCAGTGATGGTTCAATACAATATATTCGTCAATAAATGTCATTAATCATATAAATAGACTCAAAGACAAAAACCACATCGTCATCTCAATAGATGCAGAAAAGGCTTTTGACAAAATTCAGCATGGATTTATGTTCAAAGTCCTAGAGGGAATTGGACTGGAGGGAACATACCTCAACATAATTAAAACTATATACAACAAACCCACAACCAATATCATTCTAAATGTAGAAAAATGGGTAC
>NW_008346293.1:1258370-1265683 GCF_000622305.1 Nannospalax galili | reverse complement strand
CTCAAAGTATACTACAGAGCCATAGTCATAAAAACAGCATGGTACTGGTGCAAAAACAGACACATAGATCAATGGAACATCATTGAAGAGCCAACCCTGAATACATGCAATTTCAGCCACCTGGTATTTGAGAAAGGTGGCTGAACACACAATGGAGGAAAGACAACATCTTCAACGGCAGAGCTTGCTTTCAGGGAATGCTGATGTACTTGTTGATCACAAGTCTTGCTTACAATGTTTTCTTTCCACTACATAACAATACCTTGTGAGAATGCCAATACAAACCCTGAAACTCAGAACCACTAGAAGAAAACACAGGTAGTTTCTTCCGAGATACAGGCAGAAAAAAAGGACTTTTTATATTGGACTCCAGCTGCTCAGATATTAAGGTCAACAATCAGAAAGTGGGGCCTCATTAAACTACAAAGCTTCTGTACAGCAAAAGAAACAATCAAAAAAGTAAAGAGAAAACCCCAGAATGGGAAAAAAATCTTCATCAGTGACATATCTGACAGAGGTTTAACATCCAGCATATATAAAGAGCTCAAAAAACAAAGAATCGAGAAACCAAATGACCCAATTAAAAGATGGGCTAAAGATCTAAACAGAGAGTTCTCAAAGGAAGAAATAAAGATGGCCAAGAAACATCTCAAAAAGTGTTCAACATCATTATTAATTAGGGAAATGCAAGTTAAAACCACCCTAAGGTATCACCTTACCCCAACCAGACTGGCTAGGATCAAAAGAACAAATGATACCAAATGCTGGCATGGATGTGGAGACAGGGGAACGCTCATTCACTGTTGGTGGGATTGCAAGCTCATGCAACTCCTATGGAAAACAGTGTTGAGAAGTCTTAAAAAACTAAAAATGAATGTACAATATGACCTGGTTATACCACTCCTTGGCATATACCCAAAGAACTCATCCTATTGCAGAGACACTTGTACATCCATGTTTGTTGCTGCTCTTTTCACAATAGCTAAGAGATGGAAGCAACCTAAGTGTCCCTCAACTGATGAGTGGTTAACAAAAATGTGGTATATTTACACAATGGAGTTCTATTCAGCAGTAAAGAAAGATGAAATAATGAAATTTGCAGGTAAATGGATGGATCTAGAAACTGTTATACTAAGTGAAGTAACACAGACTCAGAAAAACAAATGGTGCATGTTCTCCCTCATATGTGACTCCTAGCACCAAATCCTTTTAAATTCCAGGTCCTTTTAGACATATATTATTATCTATTGAAATACACAAACATGAATACTTGAAAATATAATGAAAATTTAATGGTGCATAGCCATAAGATAACTTTTAACAGGGTAGGGCCAGCCAATGATAAAGTATTGATATGTGAACTATATATTAAAGTATTTAAGTTAGTGAACTTATACCAACTTTTGTAATCTATAAACACATATTTTACTTTCTGTTTAAATTTCAAAAGAAAAATTAGTGCAGAATCATTGGTTCTAAAAAAATCAAACGAAACTCAAAGCCCTCTACTGACTTCCATGGCATTGCACAACATGGGTGCCTCACATACATGCAGGCAATACACTCATACACATAAAATAAAAAAAAAAGAAAATATAAAAAACAATAAATTAAAATAGATATTTCAGCCAAATTGTCTGAACACAATATATTAGATAAAACAATCATTTTTGACTGTATAAAGCTATAGTTCAAAGAATCAGTGCCTGAACTCTTACCCCGCAGAAGAAGGAGGCCAGGGCTCTAACTTAGAAGTTTTGAGATCTGAGTATCCTAGAAAATCCAGCTCTGTATGGTAGAACTTGGGTAATTCCCACTCCTCTCTAAACAGAAAGCTTACCTGAATAAACCATCAGCCTCCACAGAGCTAAATGGAGAGACAAGCTTTATAATGCAAAGCAATGCAGTTTGTCTCTAGAATGGTCAATGGGATTTGTGGAGAAGAGGAGAGTCTGGAGAGATTATCCTGGTACCCCAGGCACTGAGTTGAAAGGTCGTGGCCATAGGGGGTGAAGGCCCAAGAACAGGAGACCTACCTTAAAGGTTCTTTTCTCTTTAATGAAACCATCCAATTAGCAGTAAATATGGACAAATTAAGTCTTTTAATTACACAAATTAACTACCAAAAGCTACCAGCTGCTTTTGCTTCTTTTTAATTTATTTTATCATGAGTGTGTACTTGCGTATGCATGATCTGCATGTGTGTGTGCATGGCTATATGTGCCACAGTGCTTGCGTAGCGGTCAAAGGGCAACTTTGTGGGCTCGGTTCTCTCCTCCCACTTTTACATGGGTTTCGGGATCTAACTCATATTGTCAGAGTTGTGGGTAACCTAGGAGCCCCTTAGCTGGACATAGTACAAGTTAAAGTCAGTACCATGAAGTATGCTCTCAGTCCAAGACAGATGGCCACAGTCCTATCAAAATGAGGCCTAGCATTTCAAAAACATGGAGTTAAGACTTCATCTTGGTTTGCAAAAAAGTTTTTGTTTTTGTTTTTGTTTGGTTTGTTTTTTGAGACAGAGTTCCCTGTAGCCTCAGTTGGCCTGAAACTCACTATGTAGACCAGGCTGGCCTCCATCTTACAGAGATCCACCTGCCTTTGTCTCTGACTCCTGAGTGCTGGGATTAAAGGTATGTGCCACCACTCTGAGCTCACTTTTTAAAAATGTGTATGAATGTTTTGCTTGCAGGAAAGTGCATGTGTGTCATGCAATGCCCATAAAGCCAGAAGAGGGCATTGCATCCCCTGGAACTAGAGTTACAGATGGTTGTTAGTGGCCAAATGGGTGCTGGGAAATGAACCTGAGTCTTCTGCAAGAACAGCCTGTGCTCTTAACTGCTAAGCCATCTTTCCTGCCTAGTTTGCAACAAAGTTTATCTTTCAAAATCTTTCAAAAGGAAAGACTGTTGTTCTCTGCATTATAACAGGATTGTATAGTGAGGGGGTCTCTCCCTCTCTTTGAGGGTCGTTGGCTACCGGCCCACGAGGGCAGGGAGAGCAGAAGCAGCGAACGTGGTCAGGATGGCCAGTGAGCACTGACGGAAGACAGCCCTTCCGGGGAGACTGGTCACAGGCACAGTGAAACAGCAGTGATATAGCTCCAGACAGTGAAACAGCTCCATTTATTCAGTGGGAGAACTAGAGAATTTATAGTGTGGAGGCAGTAGCAAAAGCCTCAGTTGATAGGTGCTTATAGTATGCTTTATTTACATGTGGCAGTGGGCTCCTATCTTCCAGACTATCAGGCAATGCCTGATTATCATATAGAAAAAACCTGGGGGTAGTTTTTACTCCAGGTAACTATGCCAAAGGTCATGTTTCAGATAAGGTCAGGCATCCGTGTTTGGTGGCACTTTCCAGGTGAGCCAGGAAGAGAGCAGGTGGCCCCCGGCTGAAAAGGGGAGTCCTTCCATTTGGTGCCCAGCCCCTCAGGGCTATCCGGACATGGAGAACTACAACCCTAACAGCAGGGTTTCCCAACAGTATAGTCACTTTACCATACATATAATTTCAAAATGGTGTTGAGAATGTTGATGTTAGAATGCCAATATTTGTACTCAAATTATGCAGACCTCATACTAAAGAGGAAAAATAATTTACATTATTTCTGGTCTGTGTCATTTCTAAGTCACATTACGGTGATGCTTAAAAAAAGAAATAGCCTGACTCTTAGCATTTATAAGGCCAATAGCAGATGTGTACTGTTGAGTACCTATCCCTGCAGATATCTTTCGGAACTGTACTCCCCAGCCAGGGCTTTGCTCCTTCTTTATTGAAATAGGCTTTCCAGCTTGAAATGGGAAAGAGTCTGAATCCCTCTTATTTTATCAGAGAATCTTGCCCTTTGATCCCAAGCCTGTAATATCACACTCACAACACAGCACATTTCTCTCATTGTTTGCAATGAGAAAAGCAAGCTGCTTTCAGTGCTTTGATATGTAAAGCATTCATACATACATTCATTCATTTCTTGGGTAGAGGGAAAGAAAGGATCCTCAAGGATTATAGTCAGGTGCCCGGGTCATAAGAAGTGCATATGGCTCAGTGAGTTTGTCAACATTATAAATGGTAGTTTTTTATTACACAGTTAGGTAGAAATCTTTACAACCAGATAATGTCCATATTGTAAAAGTTATTCCTATGCCTGTCCTGTTTATTGGGATAAAGAGAATATGGGCCTTTAAATTTCTTTCAGGTATTTTAGTGAACAAATATAAAATTACTAATAAAATTCATGTACTTAATGCTAAATATGTGTTAAACCAGAGCTAGCTGCTCAGGGAATAAAAAGAAGTAAGAGGTAGGCCTTTCCTCAAAGAGCTGTGTTCTAAGAAGCAGGAGAGCTGTGCTTTTCACATATTACACAGCACATTGCTCTAGGGGGGCTCATCACAGCTGCAGAGATGCAGAGGAAGAAAGACTTGTGGTCCCTGCTTTATGTAATTTATTTACTTTGTATGCATACACATCCTCTTCAGGCTAGTGGATAACAAAGCTAAATCAACAAAATAGATCTATGTGCCTGTAAAACAATGATTTACCATTCATCTTTCATAGGCCAGGAACCTTGTTACTTGTAATTTATTGGCTGTCTTTCCCCCTAGGTTTGGAAATGCGTTGGAAGAAGCAGGGATAATTTAATTTCAACAGACCTGTTTTGACATGACTGTAATTAATTTGAAACACATCTGGGAATTACAGTAGCTTAAAGACAGTCCTCAACTCATTTTCTCACTAAAATAAATTCACAGAATTTTAAATATGAAAATAATCTTTTATGAGACTGATGGTGAGGATTAAGAAAGCTTCTATGATTTACTAATGATTTAGACTAGTATCAGCTGAAATCTGGATGTCAGAGCATCTTTAAAGCAATATAAAAAACTAAGTCACTTAGTGTCGACACAAAAGCACAACTCTCACCTAAAAGGAGATAAGAGATAATTTATTGTGGAGCTGAATATGAATGACCAGGACCTGGTAACAGATTCAGGTTACCCCAAATTCCATGTTCCAACATGGAAGCAGTTTCATGAGTTTTTATAGTAACAGAACAAAGAAGCACAAATCAAGACACTTTTCAAATACATTCATGGAAACATTAAGTAGGCAGTTACAACAAAAGAGAAATCTCAGCTATAGGCCTCAGATGCTCTGATGACGCTCAGCATTTTGGTTGGTGGAAGCTGGTGGTCTGCAAAGTCTAAAGGATTTTTTTCTATTAGTCACAGGATGTTAAGTTAGAAACAAAAGTGGGTAAGGAGTAACTATGTGGCTAAGGATGGACCAAGATAAATGGTAATTAGGCTCTGGACCTGCAACATTCCAAATTTCCAGTCACTGAAGTTCTAATCAGTTGATCAGCTTTTGCTGGAGGTTTAGATTCAAGATGCAGCTTTTCTGGGAACTTTCATTTACACTGACAAAATATGAAATCTCACCCTACTCCTTTCAAAATGGTCATTTGATGCCAAAATTGAAAACACACAGAGAATAATAGGAAAGAGGACATCAAATATTTATGGTAGCAATTGTTTCATTTCAACTTAGAATACAGTATTGATATACACAGATCATATTGTAGACACTGCCTAAAAGTTGGAGGGCAGAATGAATAAAAAAGGGAGGTAAGCATTTATCCAGTTTTTATCCTTTATTTTATGCTATAAAGAGACAAATACGGTGGGCTCAAATGACTGAATTAGTAAGAAAATGAAGTATCTAAGATATAAATTATATTACTCAGAATATATTACGAGCACAATTAGTTATATTAGCATTTGGAGTTTTATAAATAAAGAGAACACTTGAGCACACTTTGTACTTTGAATTCATTTGCATGGAAAATTTAAGTTTATTTAAATAAAAAGTAAACACTTTCTTGGTATGTATTCATATGTATCCATACAGATAAACAATAGTAATTCAGTGTTAAAGGAATGCTTTGCATGACAAAAGTATCTTGTGCTAGCACACATGTCCTCTTTGGTAACAGATCCAGGTTCTGGTCGTCTGCAACAAGGACTTTCCAGCTTTTTTTTTACTATAACCTGCAACCTACAAACCACACTGCATCACAGCCAAGAAAATAATCTAGTTCATTCCTGTCTACTGAGTCTGAATCATTTCAGCCATTACCATTGATGTGAAGCAGCAGACTGGGCTCCTCTGTAAAGAGAAGCCACAAAAATGTGCCTCAGTTTATTTTTTGTTTGTTTGTAGATTTTTTTTTTTTTTTTTTTTTTGAGATAGTCTTTCTGTAGCTCTAACTGGCCTAGAACTAGAAACATAGACCAGGCTGACCTCGATCTCATAGAGATCAGCCTGCCTCTACCTCCTCCTGAGTGCTGGGATTAAAGTCCTATGCCATCACACCACTTGTTAGAATTTGGAAGGCTAACTCAAAATATGCAGGTAAAAGGCACTACATGGATGTCCTAACAGATGTAGTAGAAGACGATAGCAGCTTATATCGCTATCATAGTTAAGGCAACCTGTTTGAGCAGCCCCTTAAAAACTGTAAAATACACATTTTCAAGAACTTTTTTCTCATGTTCCTTTTAAACAACTGAATTTTCCAAGCTATTAATATAATTCTTTCTAGGCATAGCATTTGTATGACAATGTCCTTTAACATATTTACTTTTGTGTTTTTCAGTATTCTTTTCTCAGGTTCCAATGTGAGCTCTGTGAGATTAAGACCTGAGTTTATTCCAATTTTAACTCAGTGCACAGCACTGAACCAGGTGCATAGTAATTCTTAGCACACATTTGTTCAATGAGTGTGAATATGAAACCAATGTTTTAAGTTAATATACTCTTTCATTGTTGCAAAATTAATTTTCTTTTTGAAAAAGTAATACATGCACATAATAAATTAGATATAACAAAGGAATATATTCCAAACTACAGCAATTTTCTGTCACAATCTTTTCCAGATTTCTTCTTCAGAGGCAAATCCTTTTGATAGCTTTAAAAATTCCTTCCTTGGGGATTACACTTCCCAGACATTAGGCTTAAGTCCATATAAAAAGTTATTTAGACAATTATTTCTCATTGATGATTTTGTTCCTAACCAGAAAGTGCTGCTCAGATGTAGATTTCAAATCTTGGTCTGCAATACTGTAGTGCCCACCTGTAGCTAAGGGAGACAACCAGCTATTGTTCTAAAATGATGGATAAATTTGTTTTTTTCTCCCCCTATCTAGAAGCCTTTCAGAGGAAACTGATACTGATTCTAATCACTCCAACATCTATCAAAACACCTGAAAGCAAATCCTGAATCCATCACTCTAGAGTCCAGCCTTGGA
>NW_008346293.1:1230694-1258195 GCF_000622305.1 Nannospalax galili | reverse complement strand
TGATTGCCCCACCCTGTGTCCCTGTTCAGCACGGAAGAAGCCAGAGCAGTCTGCGTCCCAATTCCATATTGGCAATTTGGGTAACCCCTTCAGAGGATGGTGTGATAAGAATAGGAGGTAGGAATTGGCTAGTCAGTTAGGGTAAAAAGACCCCAAACAAAAGTAGACAGATTCTTGGCTAAAACTCAAAATGTCCTTGGGCCTCTTAGCAATCTACACTGTTCCAAAGGCCAAAACAGTCGAAAATATTTGGGAGCTTTTACCTAACCCTTGAAAGATTTTAGGGTTACCTCTTCAGAAGGGAGAATGTTAGAGTAGCCAAAAGCCTCATAAAAAAAATAAATCAAAGAAGAAAGAGTACATGAAGTTACCAGAAAAAAAAGTGATGGGGAGATATGGGAGGAGTTGGAGGGGAGGGAGTGGGCATGGATTTGATCAAAGCACTTTATATGCATGTATGAAATTCTTAAAAAATTTATTTAAAAAATTCCTTCCTTGGAACTAGAGAGATGGCTTAGTGGTTAAAAGCACTAACTGCTTTTGCAGAGGACCCAGGTTCAAATCCTAGCACCTACACAGACCTTCATCACTTGCTTAGGCTTTTTCATTTTTTCTATTTTGGAAAATATCTCCATTCCCATCTTATTATCATATTTCTAAATAATATGAACGTATAGTACTCTTATATTTTGTTATTCTATTTTAGATATTATGCACTGAATTTTTTAATGTTATGGCTGAGGATTACCTTCCTGAAACTTCCATCTCCTCTGCTTCCTTTCCTTTCTTCCTATAACAAAGTTGTTTTAAAAAGTTCTTTTAACTCTAAATTTGCTGTTATTATTATGATGAAAATAATGTAGCAGAACATTTTAGATATTTACTAAAATTTTTCATCTTTCTTGGCATTACTAATAGACTTGTTTTTTATTAGCTCAATGCCATTTAACTCTTCTGATAATTTCTCATGCACTTTCCAATAGCACTTTGGTACGATTTACCCAGAGATTATCTTCATCAGGTAATGCATCAGCTTTATGTTATGGGGTCATCAACTGGAGATGCCTACCTGTTTATTTGCATCAACTGCTCTTTTGAGATACTGCAGAGTACTTGTCCAGGAATTGACATTTCTGTGTAACCAAAGCTGAGGTTCCAACAGCTTCCCAAATCCAGGCTTGGTCATATATCCCCAATATGCCAATTAAAAAGCTGAGTAATGCTGAAAAGCAGAGAGGAAACTTATTCCATGTAGCTACATTAGCAGAACAGATGAATGGATCGTGAATAAATGGATCATGAATAAGTGACCCCAAAATTTAAAGAAGGAAGAATTAACAGAAGGGATAAGAGGTAATTAAGTCACCCTGACCAAGGCATGATCTAGTTAATCATTGTCTTGGTTCTGGTTCTTATGATACCATCCCCAGAGGGAATAGACATGGTTCCCAGATGACACCTTCTGCTCTAGGGTGTAGACTTTACCATCACGAATAATTCCCTCATCTGGGGAGAATCTGTCCCTGGAGGTTCTGCTGTTCCTGGAATCCAAGGTGACTGAAGATCTAGGACAGTGACTTATCTCTGAACCTTGAGGGGAAACCAGATAGGTTAACCTGGCACTTCCCATGATTAACTATGTACAAAAGTAAGCAGCTGAAAAAGATGGAATGAAGGCAGTGATGTCACGTTCCATCTTGGTTAGTTACCTTGTGGGCCCAAGTAAGCAGTCAACGTTTTATAGGAAAAGCAGCCTCTAGGTACCTGTTTCACTTACCAAGATGAAAATTCCTTTGACTTTCATCTGATAAGGGCATCTTGCTTCTATAATACTCACTTTCTCTTTCTTGTTTATTCTTGTTTTATTGGAGAATATTCTTCATTTCCTGAAAAAAAAAGGTGCATGGGAAATACAATGCTTGAGAATTTACTTACCTGAAAATGTCTTCATTTTGTCACAACATTGGTAAACTGGGTGCCAATTCCTGTGATGAAAGGGCTTGTTTTCTTCGCAAGTTTAAATGTGTTAGCTCATTCTCTACTTGATACAGGGGAAGGGTTGAATGTTTCAAACTAATTTCGTTTTTCATTTTGGTATGGCTACCATCGTCTTTTCTCTCTCTTTAAGTTTACCTCTGTCACCCTAAAATTTCTGGTTATGGTCTGATTACAGATGTAGTTTTCCATCACTTTAAATATAAAACCTCATGTCTTTCAGTGATGGGAAAAGTCCCTTAATTATACTTCCATCATCCTTTGCTTGCAACTTAATCTGATTTCTCTTTCTGAAACTTCTGTGATTCACCTCTGCTCCTCCTGGTCTGTCTGAGCTTCTCATCTCTTCTCTCTGGTCGCTTTGTCTTTGTACTCTAACTTCTGGACATTTCCTTGATGCTATCTCTCGTGGTTACTAGTGAGCTTTTCGTCATTGTTTCTGTCATATTCTCCTTTTGCTTTCCAAATGTCCCTTTTACTTAGTCTAAACCCTGCTTCTGTTTTATGGATGCAGTATGTTCTCTCTTAGGTCTTTGTGTCAATCGTTTTTTTTTTTTGTTTGTTTGTTTGTTTGTTTGTTTTGGTCTTTTTGATATAGGGTCTCCCTGTAACCCCAGCTGGCCTGGAACTTTCTAGGTAGACCAGGGTGGCCTTGAACTCTCAGAGATCTGCCTACCTCTGCCTCCCAAGTGCTGGGACTACAGGCATGTGTCACCATGCCTGGCTCATTGTTTTTAACTTGGTCTTTCATGTTACAATTTTCCTCGGGTGTCCCCTGAATCTTATCTTTTCTTCATTTTAAATATGGGGTATTAAAGTTAGTTGAGCTAGCCTTCTGGAAGCTGTGGAAGAATAATTCAGGGATCTCAGCATTCAGCATTCAATATGGTTTTCTAAATTAATTTTTATTGATTTTTTGTGAATTTCATATAGTTTGATCATGCTTAGATTCCCTGTCCATATCTGCACCACCTCTTACTAACCCCCCACCAAATTTCTGTACTCTCTCCATATAGAGAGAGGGAGAGGGAGAGTTAGGCTGTATCCAAAAATGCTCTGGATCCCTTAGAACTGGAGTTACAGATGGTTGTTAGCCATCATGTGGGTGCTGGGAATAGAACCCAGGTCCTCTGTAAGAGCAGTCAGTGCTTTTAACCCCTGAGCAATCTCTCCAGCCCTCCACTGTCATTTCTAAAAGGAGCCTTTTGCACATCCTTCATGTTGCGGTTGGCCTATGCTAGCCTTGCTGCATCTCACTATTCTGAACTCACTCTTTCTACATGCTTTGTGAAAATAGAGGTGGACCAATGAAATGTCTTCCCTTAAAGCTGATACTAGGTTCTCTCACAGGGGTTGCTAGGCATATGTTGCTGGGAAAAGTACTGTTCCATCTCTCAGCTCCTGTAGCAGGAGTGGCTTCTGCAGCACCAGGCTCTCTCCAATGCAGACAGCTTCTCCAGTGCTTGGCCTTCGCTCACGTCAGGCAGCAGAACCCAGCAGCCGGCAGCTGCCTCTGCATCTCAGCAGTCATGCAGCTTCTTAGAGTATCTTCAGTGACCCATCTCCCTATAAGTAATTGCCCCTCAAACTCCAGAGTGTGTGTTTTCAGCAAATTCCATCAGTTCAGTATCTTAGCATCCTCCTTGTATTCAGTGAGATACTTTTGTTCTTCTCTAACAGGTTTCATTCTATGAGGCAGAGGGCTGGAAAGCTGAACAGAAGTAGATTCATTCTGAAACTCTGTCTCATACTTAAGACACAGTGGCTAGTCATTACATCTGCACTTTCTATATTCCCAAGAGTCCCTATTGCTGCTATGTTTTTTATGTCAGTTTAATGGGACTGGGGAGATGGCTCAGAGGTTAAGAGCACTGGCTGCTCTTGCAGAGGACCTGGGTTCGATTCCCAGAACTCACAGGGTGCCTAACAACTGTCCATAACACCAGTTACAGGGGATCCGATGCCCTCCTCCGATCTCTGCAGGCATTGCATGATACGGGCATACTTACATACATGTAAGCAATACATGCATACACATAAAATAAAAATAATAAATAAAATACTTTTTAAAACATTTTTAAAGAAATTGTTTAGTATTTTTGTTTTATGTATTTGTGTGTATCTCCTGCATGTATGTAAGTGCACCCATGTTGTGCAATGCCTGTGGAGTACAGAAGAGGTAGTCGGATCCCCTGTCAGATACCCTGGAACTGGAGTTTCAGACAGTTGTTAGCCACTATGTGGGTGCTGGGATTTGAACCCAAGTCTTCTGCAAGAACACTCAGTGTTCTTAATGGCTGAGCCACCTCTCCAGCCCCTACATATAATATTTAAAAAAATTAAAATTAAAAGTTAGTTTAAAATTTATTTATTTTCTGTGAATATGAGTATTTTACCTACATGTATGCAAGAGCACATGTATACATAAAGCCCATGGAGGCCAGAAGAGGGTATCAGAGCCCCCTGGAATTGGAGCTAGAGACAGTTGTTTGCCACCATATGGGTCCTGGAAACTGAACCCAGGACCTCTGCAGGAGCAGCCAGTGCTCTTACCTGCTGAGCCATCTCTCCAGCTTCTTATTATCTAATTCCTATTCCATACCTATTTATAGTTATTAATTCTAGTGTTTTTCCTTTGTTTTGTTTTGGTCTGGTTTGGGTTTGAATTTTGTTTATTGAGAGATGGTCCCACTATGTAACTCAGATTGACCTCAAATTTGCCATCCTCCTGCCTCAACTTCCAGAATGCTAGGATTATATCATGGTGCTATGATGATAATGATATGATGTATATATGAAATATACAAGTATATATCACCACACCTGGCTAGTAAACAATTCTTCTTATTAAACTTTCCATGTTCAAACTACTGTGGTTCTCTCCTAATACAGTCAGTTAAAACCCATAAGATGCTGTGTGCTACCCACAGGATAACAGAATGCCTTGCTGTGTTCTTCTGCACCTCAACCACTGATCCATTTAACCCAGGGATATCCTAACTGGCCTTCTCTATGCTCCCTATCTCTAAATACTCATATGTTCAAGAGTCTGGATTGCTTGTAGTTTTCAGAATTCACAAAGCAGATTGACACCTGGGCTTATACTTTAATTCATCAACTTGGTGCACCGTCTCTCGAATGCCACCTCTGTGATGCCATCACTGAACCTTTCTTTCTCTTTCTGTGTTTAGGGCATGTGCAGCCCACAGGTCTGCCCCTCCGGGTTTGAGGCGAACCCTTTATTTTTCTCATATTACCCAATCTAGCACATTGTCCTTTATCTCATGTATGAATAGCTCAGTAAACCTTTGTGAAATGAATGCACATGTCTAATTTTTAAGGGATTTCATTTACAATGAACTATAAATATAAAATAAGACTTCTGGGGAGGAAAAATGTCAATGGTGCAATGATTCTCGCTTGATGAGAGACCTGAGTGCCACTGCTGTCACCACAACTACAGCTGTACTACTCTGGTATTTCAAAGCAGCTGTCAGACCAGCTTGAGCTTAAAGCTCTTCATAACTCACCCGGTTGGAACAGAGTGAGTGACACAGGTGGTTCTAATTTAGGCAAAAGCAATCTTCAGCATAATCCAGCCATCTGATGAACAGTTTCATTTTTAGGTCAACAGGTATAATTAAGATTCCGTGGATTTCAAGAAAGAGAAATTTTTATTTCATAGATTCCTGACATTTCCAATGAAAAGCTGTGTTCTACAGACTTAGAATTTACTTGGATGAGAATTTGGCCAATACAAGAGGACTATAACAGACTACTGTGAGTAAAAACTACTTGTTTCTGATGAAAGAAATATATTAGCCTACAATAATGGCGCAGAAATATAATTAATTCCAATTGTGATTCAAAGAGACCTGAGTTTGACAGGAGTTATTTCAATCGTGGGTTTTGAATCGTGGTTTTTTTTAAATGTTTGGTAATTACGTTTCTGTTTTGTTCAGACATTGTGCAGACAAAATGTTAAATACGTTTTTGAGCACAGAGATTATTCATGAAGCATTTCGCTAAACACACACATATGTTTATTAAACATTCAGTACTCAGAATGCTTGCATCTGAACACTGCTTGTACTCATTTAAGAAAAGAAACCAAATACTTAAAATACATTTGTAAGAAGAGCAGGAATAATTTTATTCCTTTTATAGTAGGAAGAAGTGAGCAGCATGAGGTTATACATTAAAGGTCACACAGTATATTGGAAGACAGAATTTTAATAGAGGGCTGAGCTTATTGTACTGGGGTTAAGTAAATAATTTTAACAGAATAAACTATGAGGAGGAGATTACTATTTAAATTAACTGAGCAGTGTTTTCTTTTTATTTTACAGAAAATCTTACAAGACTTGCTCAACAAAAGAAAAGCCAACTAATTAAACACCAAATACCAGGCTTTTCTAAGTAATTGCTAAGAAAATCAATGCAAAGAAGCATTCTGTTGGTGACTTTAATAATTGTTTACATGGTTGTCATGCAGTGCTAAATTTCCTCCTAAAGATTTCAAATAAAATCAATAGTAAATTACAAGCAAACAGATAAGAAGTTACTGTGAAACATTTAGCTAGACTAAAAGCACCCATTCATTTATCTATCAAATGTGCACTATGGTCATCCATTGTCACTGAGGTAGGCACACATAGATAGAAAAACAACAATCTCTATGGTAAGCATTGTAATAATTAAGAACTACATGCTGTGGGAACCTGGAGATGGGATTCAATCGCAAGTTTGGGCAATCAGGGATGTCAGAAGGGTATTACTTAAGTTGAGTCTTAAGGATGATGAGTAATCCAGGAGGAGAAAGGACACTCCCAGGAGGGATTCCAAGACTAGAAGTTGAAAAAACACACAGTACAATCTGTGGAATATGAAGAATTTGGTATGATGGGAGAGTAGGTTGCATGAAGCAAAGTCGTACAGTCAGAGCTGTAAGGACAGTTGTTAGCCTCATTTGAATGAGCCTCTTAGCTAGGACTTAACTGTAGACAACAGTTGAAAGTTGATAGACTGTTCCGAGGATAATTGATGAAATGGAGAATTTAAATTGAGAGTAGAAGAAATGCAAGGTGCTAAAAGCAAGCAAGGAAGGTAGAGATAGAGGCCCTGCAGAACACCATGATGCGGGATTGTCTTTGATGTGACAGAGCGATTTCATAACATAATGCTGCGGCTTCATACTCTGCAGACCTTCTTTCCCTTTTGCTTTTTAAATTGCTATCAGGAAGAACTTTAGCCTTTAGTTTCCTTTCTTATCTAAGGTTTTTGCTTTCTTTCAGAACAGTTTCTGATGGCTGGTTTGAAGATCCTGCTAACTATCTCTTAGCTATTCTTTATTAGTCTTCATACTTCTGAAGAGGCTAGAATTATCATAGCACTTAAGAGAAAATTCACAACCTTGGAAATGCAGGGCTGTATTTAAGACAGAAACAGCACACAACAGTTTAGGAGCCTGCCATCTTCATGAAATTATTTTGAGTTATAGTTGATCTATGCCATGCCACTATATCACTTTGAAGATAGAGAAGGTACTGCATCTAGCCTCTTCTAACAGTACAGAGCCACACCGGGCAAGATGGCACACACCTTTAGTCCCAGCACTTGAGAGGCAGAGGCAGGCAAATCTCTTCAAGGCCAGGCTGGCCCACACAGCGAGTTCCAGGCCAGCTGAGGCTACAGGGAGCCCCTTGTGAACCTCTTTGGTTTTTGGAGGCAACATCCATCTCAATATTCTAACCTGTTCACCAAATTTCTGGAAAGACTGCCAGTTTTTTTATTTTTTATTTTTTTAATCTTTTTTTTGAGACAGGGTCTCCCTGTGCCCCCAGCTGTCCTGGAACTCACTATGTAGACCAGACTGGCCTTGAACTCACAGAGATCCACCTGCCTCTGCCTCCCAAATGCTGGGATTAAAGGCGTGCACCACCACGCCTGGCAGGCTGCCAGTTTTAATGGGTCAAGAGCAAATAAAAACCTCTAGAACATGGTCCTTGTGACTGAGATCTGTCTGTGTCTGAAGTGTCAGAACTGGAGACCTTTGTTATGTTCCTGTAAGAACTCTGGTCACAGAGCTCTAATGATTTTGGAGCAAATCTTTGCCTGCTCTGCAGAAAACTTTTCTTCTTTGATAAAACAGATTTGTGTTTATTTTGCTGCTGGGCAAGTCACACGTATGACCATTGTCTACTACACTGTCAAGCTATGGGAGCTTCCTGTCATGAGCAAAGTGGTATCTAGCCAAAGTGTTGGGAATGTGTAACATCACTCCATCGTAAGCTGGAAGAAGCACATACAAGATCAGGATCCATCGAGTCATGACGGCACGTGTTAGTCCATCAGCCAGTGCCACAAGGTACTTTCACCTCTGCTTCCGCATCTCAACCTGCATCTATAAGGCGTTCACAGTGACCAACTGATTAGGAAGAATAGTATTTTGGGTCTGGTTTTATGATATGCTGGCACCGTTCAGAGAACAATGCTGCGAGAAGGCAATTTTGCTCAGGAATATTATGTTCAAGGGTAAAAGGACAGTGGTGAGGGAAATTTCCAGAGCAAGGTATCAGGTTGTTTATTTCTGTCAAAGTCATGAATCTACCCTGATCTACATGTAGTGTTTAATGTTTCAATGAAAAACCAGAGACTTAAAAGGAATATATCCAGACAATTAGTTGCAAGACAGCCTGAAAAAGTATGTGAATAAATGCCTCTGACTGCCTACAAAGTATGGGGATATTTGTAACCTGTGTGAATTCTCCAGAAGAATAACATCAACAAAGGAGGATGTCAGTAATCATGTGGTTTTGCTATTTTGTTGATATCAGCTCTTTCCCCAACCACTGCTATCCTAGCCAAATGAACACAGACAGTGATCATAGGAGAAAGAATGGAAGCTACGCACGGATTCAACAGCACAAAGCTGATTTGGACAGAGCCACAGCTAAATGTTCACTCTGCCAATAGAAAGAATCTGAGACACTCTATATGGCACCATTCTTTGGGAAGTCTCAGGCTTTAGATACTGGCAGGGTGATTATTTGAACCATTTGCATTATGGGAGAGTTGCTATTTTGTTTTCACTGGAATAGGTCTTTCTTTGAATGTGGACTTGTTTTCTTTACCTCAGTGCTTCTGCCAAAATCATCATCCATGGTTGTTTTGAATCCAAGCGATCCATACAGAATGCCTTATTCAACATCATAGAATTCTACACAGCATTACCTCTGACCAAGGAACTTATCATAACAAATGCAATGTGGCAGTGGACACGTGTTCATAGAACATATTGGCGTCAGCATGCTATTTATCACTCAGAAGCAGCTGGCCTGGTAGGACTGTAGAATGATGTTTGGAAAACTCAATTATGGTGCCAACTGTAGAGTCTGGAGTGCTGTCCTCTAGGGTTAGGTAAATTATGTAAATATGAAATCAATATACGGTACTGTTTTCCCTATAGCTGTAATTCAAAAGGGTTGACGAAAGAGCAGGTATCAACATTTTTGCTTCTCATTCTCACACCCTTTGACTGCTGGTTTGGAGGTCTTAGATACCAAAAAATCAGATAGTTTTCACAAAGGTTCATAAACAAAGGGTATTTTTCTGTTAGGATAATCAATCCTCACTATTGAGGAAATGGATTGCTACTGTGAACTGGAGAAAGGACAGTTCTGTTTAGAATGGGGGATATATTTTGTGGTGTCATGATACATCCATGTCCCGTGACAAATTTTAATAAGAAACTGCAGATGACTAGTAGAAACGATACTGGTAATGTACAGAGCCTTAGGGAACCACATCTCCCTTACGTGCTTTCTGAGAGCAGAGGGACTAGAGAATAACCAATAGAAGAGCTGTAAATGCCCTCTCCAGTCACATGGCAGACATGAGTGGGTATTGCTCCACTTGTCAGTGGCATGTGTATTTTTTCCTTCATTTGATATAACTTTAGTTGTATTTATATTGTGTTCATTTTCTCTCCGTTCCCCCCCCCCCGTCCCCTTACTACCAAAATAAGATGTGCTCACAGTGCTTAACCTGAAAGGAGAGCATGACTCAGCAAAAGAATTCATCCTGAGATGGTATCTTGTGCATGGTCTTCTCAGGAGAGGGACAGTGGGTTGCCAGTTGTGCAAGACAGTGTTGCATCATGTTAGCAAAAATGTGGATTTCCTTTGTCTTCTATGCAATCTGGTTAAAGCTGATAAAGAGTACTCTGTAACAGCTTGGTTAAGGGAAGAAGCACATGTCTCAGAATGCTCTCTCTCTTTAAATTTTTATTGAATTTTTGTATATTTCATATAGAAAATCATCTTTATGCCCCCTTCCTTTTTGGCACCCCCTATAGTCTCCCCACTGGAGTTCATACCTTCTGTCATTTGTGTTAAGGCCTATCATGTAATGTGTCACCAGATGTCCTTCAGTGAAAGACTATAAATTAGAGTTGACTGAAAGAGAACCTGTCAGATTTGGGAGGTACAAAACAGCAGCCTGCACTGAGAGGTCTTTGTAGCTGGTTAAAGCAGCAGAGAAATGGAACTCTTCTGACTGTTGGCCTGGGCAATTAAAATCACCCTGTGTTTGTTAACACAGGCTTGGCAGTAAGTCACAGATGCCCTAAGGAGCTTCTGCAGATCTCTCTTGCAAACTCCCTTTACCACATAGTCACCCTTTGGCTGCTAGTGGCTCTGCTCTCCTCAGATTTCCTTGCCACAATAATCCCTCCACCTTGGTGTTTTAATTTAATTAATTTATTTTTATTTTTTGAGATAGGGTCTTACCATGTAGCCCTGGCAGGCCTGGAATGCTGTGTAAACAAGACTGGCCTTGATCTCACAAAGATCTGTCTGCCTCTGCCTCCAGAGTGCTGGCCACCACGCTGGCCCACCTTGTTATTTTTAGACAGGGTCTCATCCTGCAGTCCAGGTTGGTCTTGAATTCCCATCAGTCCTCCTGCCTCAGTCTTCAGGGTGCCGGGATCATAGGCATGAGCCACCATGCCCAGCTGCAAACACTGACGTTGGACTGTTTGCCTCATCAGATTTCAAGAAAACTCCACTCGTTCCATTTCCCTACTCTCTGCAGGACTGTCCGTTACCAAGTGCCTTCCACAGCTGGGTAAGGTCTGCCTCCAGGGTACCTCTTATTTGGTAGTGAGCACAGTGACGTTATTTTCAGGAACAGAGCAAATATGCTCTTGATTTTCTTGGAAAGTTTCATAATATTATGATGATGTATATGACTAAGCAAAATTTAAGGAAGCTGATAGTTTTTACATGAAAGGTTTCTTTTCCTAAGAAACTTAATACTAGATAACAGAAAGACTTAGAAATGAAACATCTTATCCGGGGGTAGAGGCTCATGTCTGTAATCATAGCTCTGAGAAGGCTGAGGCAGGAGGATTCTAAGTGTGAGGATAGTCTGGGCTCCATAATAAAACACTGTCTTAAAACAACAACAATGAAACAACAATCAAGTTGCAGACATGACTCAGTGATTAAGAGCATCTGCTGCTCTTCCAGGGGACCCAAGCTCGGTTCCCAGCAGCTATGCCACGTGACTCACAACCACCTGTAACTCCAGCTTCTGAGGGATCCAGCACCTCTGCCTTCTGAGGGCACCTGTACTCACATGCATATACCTGCCCCCTCATATACACACAATTCAAAATAAATTTAAAAATCAACAATCTCCCCTCAAAAGAAAAGATCCATATATTTCTTTCTTTTCTTTTGAGACAGAGTCTTATTGTGTAGACCTGGCTGGCCTAGAACAGGTTGTTATGTTCTGTAGACCGTTAACTAACAGAGATCCAACTGCCTGAGCATTCTAAATTCTGGAAATAAAGGCATGCACCACCATGCCTGGCCAAAATCTGTGTTGTTAATATGAGATTAAGACCAGAAATACATTCATATTTCTTAAGAAATACATCCCAAATTTGTGAAACAGAAAAGTGAATTTACTGGTTCAAATGGCTGAGAACCACAGAATGTATTTATAAGCTTTGACCAAGGCTGGGTTTAGAAGTTCACACTGTTATCAAGGATTTTTCTCTCCATGATTCCTAGCTCAGCTTTCCCCATTGATGTGATTCTCAAAAGCTCTGTAAATAGTAGAAAGAGAGTCCAGG
The DNA here is from genome assembly GCF_000622305.1 of Nannospalax galili. NCBI lineage: Eukaryota > Metazoa > Chordata > Mammalia > Rodentia > Spalacidae > Nannospalax > Nannospalax galili. The sequence goes on along the minus strand of NW_008346293.1, from coordinate 1,246,059 downwards.
CAGTTCCACTTACATTCTACCAGACTAGTGATACCAGTAGAATACTTAGAGTGCAAGTCTGATTCCGTTGATGTACTTTGAGTCATGTGTTCACATCTTTCTTTTTTTCCTTAAAGACAGGTCTTACTATCTAGCCTTGGCTGACCTGGAACTCACTATACAGATCTTGAACTCAGAAACCTCTGTCCCCCAAGTACTAAGTCCATAGGCATATGCCATCATGCCCAACCTGTGTTCACATCTTAAACAGTAATTGAATTGTACTTTAACAGGTAAAGTCAGAATATGTCCCAAGATCTAGGGAAGCCTATCTGTTAGAAGCCCATGTACTGGAAGTAGAAAAATCCATAAGAGAAAGGAGGGCTCTGTTGTTAGGATGCTTTTTATTTATTTATTTTTTATTACTTTTTTATTAATTTCTTTATTATTTTTATTTTATGTGTACACATGTATTGCCTGTATGTAGGAAAGTGCACCCATGTCGTGCAATGCCCTTGGAGGTCAGAAGAGGCTGTCAGATCCCCTGGAACTGGAGTTACGGACAGTTGTTAGCTGCCATGTGGGCACTGGGATTCGAACTCAGGTCTTCTGCAATAACTGTCAGTGTTCTTAACTGCTGAGCCATCTCTCCAGCTCCCCCAAGGATGCTCACCTGTGTTGTGCAATGCTTGTGGAGGTCAGAAGAGGCCGTCAGATCCCCTGGGACTGGAGTTATGGACAGTTGTTAGCTGCCATGTGGGTGCTGGGATTCAAACCCAGGTCTTCTGTAAGAACAACCAGTGTTCTTAGCCTCTGCGCCATCTCTCCAGCCCCCCCAAGGATGCTTTTTAAAACCAACACATCTCCAACAGAGTTGATTGTCCAGAAAGGATATAATTTATTTTGATTCATAAATTGGGACATTTATCTTCATACACACATTGTTCCTGTGTTATATAATACAATTATTTCATGTACAATGACAAAAAACCCCCACCTTCACTCGTCTCTAAAACACAAATATGTTTTGTATAGTTACTCTTTGTATCTCTAGACCAGAATCTTGGTTCTGTGCCTGTCCTTCTATCCATTTAGGATATAGTTGCTTATGGTCCAGCAGTGTATAACTAAGAGGTTCATTTATGTAACCATATACAATGAGCATAGTAGACAATGGCAGTGTAAATAAAATCAAATATGATTTCAACAAAATTCTCACTTGGAAGAAGAAAGGAAAAATTAACCAATGGTGATTCTGTTAATCAGGGATTGAAATTCTCTCTGTCCTTCCAGGACAGAGAGCTACTCTGTGAGATACTCTACATCATTGTAATTGATAATTATCCTCTTACAGCCACATTTGATACTGACATTGGAAAGGACCCCATTTTGATGGTTGTTAGCAACCCAGTCCCAGTGGTGAACTTTTGGTGGCATAGTCCTTTCAGGCATTTGTTTTGCCAGGCTTGATAGTCCTCTGGAAGGAAAACCTTAAAGACTTGGATGGCAGCCAGTTAATTTGCATCTGGTTAATGCCTTAGATTAGTAAATGGAACTGAGATCCATGCTGAGTCACCCTCTCAAGAGAGTCTGTGTTTTCTGTTCCTTATTACTAGGCTTCAAAACTCTAGCTGTATTCCAGCTCTTAGCTTAGAGGTTTATGGTGCTACAGAACAGTTGGTTGGAATTGGGAGTGATAATTAATCTTCCCCATATCTCCAGGTGGCTATGACAAGGGAACATTCTTTGTACTGTTTCTTAATTAAGATAATTAGATTGAGCTTTTGTCATTTTCACCTTAAGCATCCCAATTTCCTCAGTCAGGGAATAGCACTCAGATTTCTCTGGAAGAGCCAGGGGAATGACGTACCTTCTCATCAATCCAAGTCCTACCTGTTGTCATACCTCTCTGGCTTTTCTGGTACCAACTTTGTCTGGGGGTAGAAAGTTTTCCTTTTTCAATCTTCAAAACTCATGGCCATTTGAATCTCAGCTATATTGGATTGTTAAATCCAGATTTGCAAGATTGTGTGTGTTTTCATTTGCTTTTAAACAGCTTGAGACTGAGTTAAGATACTGCAGCAACCTGACCTTTTCCTACCAAAGGCCCTAAAGTTCTAGCCTCAAGGAGATACACAGGCTGAATCTGAACTGTAAAACACAGCAATTTCAACATCTGCTTTCCTACTGGATGGCCAGATTACTTTCTGGCTAGTATAAGGGGAGTACTTGCTGCCCTGTAGTCCACTTCAATTTAATCAACTCAACATTTTAAGATTTGTCAATAGTAAGTGTTCTATGTTAGTTAAATTGTATTTAGTGGAAATGAAAACAAAAAGCATTAGTTGGCCAGGTGTGGTGGTACACATTTGTAATCCCAGCACTTGGGAGGCAGAGGTAGGTGGATCTCTGAGTTCAAGGCCATCGTTGTCTGCATAGTAAGTTCTAGGCCAGCTGGGGCTACAGGGAGACCCTGTCTTAAAAAGATCCCCAAAACAAAAAAGTAATAGTTGGTCCACAAATCTGAAAGGACAAAGGCAGAATTTGACCAGGGGCAGAGCCAGATTTGAATGTCTGAGTACTTCATTCATTATTATTTTCTATTTTTAATTATTGTGTATATGAGTTGAGGGCATGCATGTGCGTTGGCCTACATGTGCGAGTCAAGAAGACAACTTTCTGGAGTTGGTTTTCTCCTTCTCCCCTGGATTCCAGGGGGTCGAACTCAGGTCATTAGAGTTGTGCAGTAAGTGCTTTTACCCACCAAACCATATCCCCAGTCCCTGGATATCTGACTACTTTAACAGTGTCATCAGAAATCTGTCTCTTTAGATTCCTACTTGCTTTCTTCTGATGTCTTTCCTTCACCCTCAGGTAGAATCTTTTATGGACTGTCAACTCTTTTATGGGCAACTCCAAGCATGCATTCTTTATAAAGTACCCAGCCTCATAACAAAAGAAAACAGCCTTACACATTATCCCTTTTCTAAAATTCCCAGCAAGAATCCTGGGTTGACTTTGATTGGCCAAACCTAGTTAGGTACATGCCTAGTTAGGTACTTATCGCTGGGCATTGCACCCTGACCAGACAAGCTTAGACCTATCACCTGTCCTTACATCCAGGGGATTAAAAAAATAAGAAATTTCATTATTATAAAAGGGGTTCTGGACAAAAAGCACAATAGATATCTACCACTGTATGAAGAACCCTGGGCCAGGATCAGAAAAAAATGTAGTCCAAACACAGTTCCATGACCTTCTAGTCATTTGGTACCTTCTGGCCCTAGTTCCCCCAGGGCATCAATACTAAATCAACTGTACCACATTTTTTTTTTGTGTGGTGGTGAGGTGAGATTTTATATAAAAAGTTATACACAGATATCGTATATTATTAAAATATTTTTGATCCTAATGCTCATCTTTTTTTATAAATGCATTTCTTTTTAAAAATTTTTTAATTTTTATTTATGTGTATTCGTGTACTGCCTGCATGTACGTAAGTACACCTGTGCCGTGCACTGCCCGTGGAGGAGGCTGTCGGATCCCCTGGGACTGGAGTTGCCGACAGTTGTTAGCTGCCACGTGGGTGCTGGGATTCGAACCCAGGTCTTCTATAAGAACAACCAGTGTTCTTAACTGCTGAGCCATCTCTCCAGCCCCAAATGCATTGCTTTTAGTATAATAATAGCTACACATGATTTCTCCAGCGTATTTGTGTTGTTGAGATTTTGAAATACTTCTTCCCTTTTCCCTGTATTCCTTCCTTCCTTCCTGCCTGCCTTCCTTCCTTCCTCCCTCCCTCCCTCCCTCCTTCCTTCCTTCCTTCCTTCCTTCCTTCCTTCCTTCCTTCCTTCCTTCCTTCTTTCCTTCATTCTTCCTCCCTCACAAACATTTCCTCATCTGGTGTTACAGTATTCATGATACTCAAATTTTGTGGCAGAATTCCATGCAATTAGGTATACATAATTTTCCTAATTACTATTATATTATTAGGTATTAGATTTTTTGATGCATTTTGTATTACAAAGAACATTTTATGTCTAGTTGTTTCTGTAGAGTTGCCCTTAGTATAACATTTCAGAGACTTTTGACATAAAATATCAAATGTCTTTCTGAACTGCTGTGACCATTCCTAGTGTTCCTAGCCATGCATGTGGGTATGTTCCATTGCACCTTCACTGGCTGTGGTAGATGTTGCCACTATCCTGCCCATATACTTTTGATCATACCATCTTGGTGATTTGCGTGGCTTCCCATTGCTGGCATTTGAATATCTGTGCTTGGGGTTTCTGTGGAAAGGCATTTCTGTTTGCATGTGTTGGAGAACAGAAAAGCTAAAATTTAACATACTTCTGCAGCAGTGTTCAGATCATGACTGATGGGAGGTGGTGAGAAATTGCCTTTGAAAAGTGTGCTGTGTAGTACTTCACAGGATAAAGGGCAGGTCACCACTGCCATGACTGGCTTCGCAATGCACATTTGACTGGCAGTTTTGCTTCCCAGTTTCCTTTTCATTTCTCTGCCAGGTTCCTTGAATTGTGCACATAAAGTATCACACTTGAAACTTCAGCTCAGTGTCTGCTTTTGGAGTAATGCAAGATAAAATTTCCTGTTTTTATTTTTCCTTAAATTTGGACAATGTGATGGGAATTGATGAGTTATCAATTTTTATGTCAATATAGATACATCTCAAAGCATTAAATTTAAAAAACAGTCTTTTGGGACTTTACAAGTATGGTCATATTCTTCGGGAAATTACTCCTGTAAAAATATAACAAGCAATCCCAGCACTTAAGAAGCTGTGTCGGGAGAATTGTGAGTTTGAGGACAGTGTTGGATGTACAACAAGGCTCTACCTCTAAAAAACAAAACCAAACAAACAAATAAACTTCCATATTTTTTTGTGTGTGCTTGAAGTATTTTATTATGTAAATGAAAACTTGAGGTGGGAGAGATGGCTCAGAGGTTAAGATCGCTCACTGATCTTGCTGAGAACCCAGCTAATAACTGTGTATAACTTCAGTTCCAGAGGATCTGATGTTCTCCTCTGACTCTGCAGACATTGCACAATGTAGGTGCACTTACACACATGTAGGTAACACACTCAGACACATAAAATAAAAATAATAAAATATTAAAAAAGAAAATAAGTAAAATAAAAGGTAACTGAATATTTTTAAAAATGTCATCTAACAGATAAATAAAAATAACAATTACAAAAGCCAGAAACTGAAAGATATGCAGAACTAACACTAAAATATGGATTTTTGTATGTCAAAGATTCAGCAAAAATGCAATTAGTAAATTACCATAAATATCAAGAATATGATATTTTTACTATATAAAGGTCACATTCATTAGTCAGTATGAAAGGCCCAGAAGACCTAATAAAAAAATCACAAAAGTGTATAAATGCAGAGTTCTTAAAGAGGAAATAAAACTTATTATAAAACATAGCAAATTAGTTAAGGAGCTTTATGTGAACTTTACTGTAATCAAATAAAAGCATTCCTAAAAATAACAAAGACAAATTTAAGAGACAGCTTGTTCAACCAATGATGCTGGTCAAAGTGGATCAGGAAGGGCATGTAGAAAAATGTAACTAGATCCCTATTTTTTACCATGCACAATACTCAACTCTTAAATAGACCAAAGATTTCAGCATAAGACCCAAAACCCCGAATCAGGTAGAGGAGAAAATAGGGAATACACTGGAACTTATAGGCACAGGAAAGAACTTTCTGAACAGGAGCTCTATAGCACAAGCATTAAGCCCAAGAACTGACAAATAGGACCACATAAAACTAAAAAGTTTCTGTACATCCAAGGACATGATGATTTGAGTGAAGAGGCAACTTACAGAATGGGAAACAATCTTTACCTCTGACAGAGGATTAGTATCTAGACTATACAAAGAACTAAACAAAACTAAATATTAAAAAAAACAAACCCAGTTAAAAAGAGGGACAAGGAGCTGACCAGGGAGTTCTCTAAAGATAAAACACAAATGGCTGATAAACACTTTAAAAAATGTTTAATATCTTTCTCTATCATGGAAATGAAATTCAAAACCACTTTGAGATTTCATCTTACCCCTCTTAGATGGCAAAGAGCCAAAAAACAATGACAAATGCTGGTGAAGATGTAGAGAAAGGGGAACACTTAGCCACTGCTGATGGAAGTGCAAACTGGTACAGCCACTATGGAAATCAGAGTGGAAATTCCTCAAAAAACTTCAAATTGACCTGTAATATGATCCAGTGGGCATATACCCTCTATACCCTACTACCCTACTATATGTTTATTCATATTCATTGCTGCCCTTTTCATAACAGCTGGAAATTGGAAACAGCCTAGATGTCCATCAACTGATGCATGGATATAACAGAATATTATTCATCTCTTAAAATAGTGAAATTATGAAATTTGTTGGAACTAGAAACAATCATCCTTAGTTTGGCAACTCTGACTTAGACAAATATCTCATGTTCTCTCTCATAGCTGGATACTCGCTTTGAAATCTTAGATATGCAGGTTTCAATTTGAAAATTCAGAGAGGAAAAGATACTAATAAATGGCTGTGGGTGGGGTGGGGAGACTTCCTGGGAGGGGTGATAAAATGCAGTGATACTAAGGGGGAAAGGAAAACATTAGAGTAGGAAGGGTTAATTAGAGTTTGGGGAATGGGAGGGCAGGACAGAGGAAGGACTATAGGGAGGGATGAGTAACACTAAAGGCCTTCAGAAAAACCCATATGGAAACCTACCACTATAGAAGCTTCTTAAAATATATACATATACATCATAAAATATATTAAAAGAAGTTATAACAGGGGGACATTGCTCTCTCTAGACATCATAGGCAAACAAACAAACAAACAAACAAAAAAACTTAATGACAGGAATTGACTTCCTCTCTAGAAACTATTGACCACAGGCTCCATAGACCCTCAAATAATACTGGCCATTGACCCTGTTCTTCGTTACCCACAAGAACTGGGTGATGAGACCATATTGATGCAGATACTACATACATGAGCTGTAGAACAAACAAGGAGAAATCAAGCTGGTGCTGACTTCAGAGCCTCATCTCTACTGTCTAGCATTCACAGTGCTGGAAAGTGCTTTGTAAGCTATCAGAAAGAAAAAAAACCATTATCCTTACTCATTATCCTGTGAACTACAATAACAACTGGTCTGGCAAAATTATGCCACTTGTGCAATAGTGCAACAAATATTATGGGAATAACCAACCCAACCACTTTTTAATTGGATTTAAGACCTGCTTCATAGGATGGAGGCCATACCTGACATTGATAACAGGCTTAGAAACCTGAGACTAGACAGGTCGCAGGACACCAGGGAGAACCTAATACCAGTTTTATACTAAATATTTATTGTATTAAACTGACTATTAATGACTTCTTGTCATACCTGAAGATTAATACATCTCTCAGCTCTCACCAGAGATGTTTCCTTATGCAATGGATGGTGATTAACACAGAAACCCACAATGGCCAACATGCAAAGAACAAGAGGCTTCGAACTGCTTATTCCTGAATAGGTCAGTATATCAAGCCTCTGCCTCCCAAGGGAAAGAGGTCAGAAGATTGTAAGAACTAGAGGTGGTGAATGATCACAAGGAAACAGAGTTTTCCAGACAGTTAGTCGGTTACTTATATGAACTCACAACAATGCTGACAGCATGGACAAGTCTCATGTAACCTCAAGCCAGACAAAATCCCAGCATAGACATGAAGAAATAGATAAGAAGCTCCTACCCCAGCTAAGAAAACTATGGCAACAGATGGTTTCCTAGAGAGGCAGAGACAGTTTCTTTCAAGCAAGGGTCTCTTGGTAGGTTAACCAAGCTCCAATGGATGGGCCCACACTGAAGGACATTTGGAGACACAAATTGGACTCAATAGACCATATATATAAAACATATAATATGTAATATATATAATAGAGTACATTAAACTGGGTAGGATGCAATAAGGAGAGGTATGTAGGGGAGGAGATCTAAATGCCTTCAAATTATATTTTGTAAAAATTGCAAAAATTCAATAAAAATGTAAAATAAAATGAATACATTTAATAATAAAATTTATTTATTTTTATTTTATGTGTATGAATGTTTGGCCTGCATGTATGTAAGTGCCTGTAGGTGTTAGATCCCCTGGAACTGGAGTTACAGATGGTTGTTAGTTGCCATGTGAGTGGTGGGAACCTGTCTCTGCCTCCACATCACTAGAATAGGCCTGTGCCACCATGCCCAGCTTTTTAAGTGGATGTCGGGGGTCTGAACTCAGGTCTCCGGGCTTGCATAGCAAGCACGTTATTGACTGAGCTGTTTCTCCGGCCTCAACACTGGTATGTTGGTACTGTAGAATTATGATTTTTTTTTCTTTATGTTTTCTGGTATTTTCCAACTCTCTCACAATTCTGTTAGTAAAATCGCATCTTCACTAAAAAATAGTTACAAAAGTAACATGATAGAAAGCAATTTTGATTTAAAGGAAACATTACTGATAATATTTCTTTGTTAAAATAATACATGTAGCCGGGCGTGGTGGCGCACGCCTTTAATCCCAGAACTTGGGAGGCAGAGGCAGGAGGATCTTTGTGAGTTGGAGGCCAGCCTGGTCTACATAGTGAGTTCCAGGACAGCTGGGGCTACAGGGGACCCTGTCTCGAAAAGAATACATGTAACATCACATACCATGCTTGTTTGATTTAGGCAGAGTCTCCCTATGTAATCCAGGCTGGCCTTAAACTTGCTCTGTGGCCCAGTCAGACCTTGAACTTAATGACACTCCTTCAGGTTCTTGAGTACACAGCACAGGCCTGTGCCACCAGGCTGGGCTAATCGCTACTTTATAGTAATAAAGCTCAGTATACTAAAGCTTTTAAAATTTGTTTTTCTTTTATTTGGAAAATAAGTAGAAAGTTTTAAATTCAAGTAAGTTGGTTTGGATGAAAAAATGGGAGCACTAGAAAATGATTTGAGCACATAATTATGTTATTTATTTTCATTTAGTCTGTGAAATGAAGGAAATTACTAAGCCTAGTGCCATTAGGGTGTTACTCATTAAGTAAATTAGAAATAAATTTTTGCTACTGTATTTTTTGTTCTCTTCTTTGAAATTCACTGGCATGAAACTTTGAAACTTCCTTAAGATGCTTTTCAGTGACTGGGTTCTGGGTAGGGTCCTCCACCTAGGCCTTCCTGAGCTGCCTGTGTTTTGCACAGTTCCAGCATCAGGACTGACATTTCTCTCTATCACATACATATAGAGTAGAGAATATTATTAGGTCCCACATCTTCATGGTTCCTGGAAAACTCACTTTCTCCCCTCCCTTAAAAAAAAGATGGAATTGGTTTCAGTGACTCTCCCAAATGTAAAGTTAATAAACAAACGAAATAAGCTTTGTTTATTTGTACTGAGTTGTGTGTGGTACATTTGCTAATATCCATTAGAAAGTGTGTGGGCTGTGACTGATAGAGCAACAAGACTTGCTATCAACTCTTGCTGTTTGGGCTACAAAGTGGATGGCTCTGCTTCTGTGTCACAGACTCTTGCCTGTTAGCTCCCAGTCCTCCATCTATCACAGGCTCAGTACACACCTCAAGTCCAGGGCCCTTTCACATTACACAGCCAACATATCAGCTTATTCTTCAAATAGCTCTAGTAACTTTGTTGAAATAAAAACCAACCATATTCCACTGTGATTTTAAAGAATTCAACCATTGTAATCATATAATTTTTCCTTTTATAAGATTTATTCTATTTTCAATTAATTATTTGTATGTGTGTCTGTATGTGGGTATGTGCTTGTGAGTAAGGGTTTCTTGCACAGGCCAGAGGTGTTCAATCCTATGAAGCTGGAGTTACAGTAGGTTGTGAGTCGCTTGCCTTGGGTGCTGGAAATAGAAGTCCTGTTATTTGCAAGAGTACTATGTACTCTTAACTGATGAGCCATCTCTTCAGCCCTCATTTTTCTGTTTAGATGATAGTATAAACTTTTCAGGTTGTAAGCAGTTTCTTGGCATTTAAATGTTAGATTGACTAGATTTTGTTTAGAGAATTCTCGCTCACTGTATCAGTCATCACAGAGTTGTTTTTATTATAACATTTCTTTAACAGTGGAAGATTTTCTTTTCCATCTTACTTACAATTGCAAGTTATTAAATGTAGGTATTGTTGAGCACAGGAACCTGAGGAGAAGAGAGACAGATGACTTGATCAGAAAAATCTCACAAAGGACTTAAATAGATTAGGAGAGGAAGATTGCAAAGTTACGTTAAATGTAAATAACTTTGTGTGTGTGCCTGTGTGCGTGTGTGTTGAAAACGATTATGAAATCTTTAAACTTTCAAGGATCAAGATTAAAGATTTAAAATAAATTCCTTTTGTCTCTTACACATAATCCTCCTTTACACGTGGTTTCCTCTTAATTCCATGAATTGCCTATGTGTATTTACCTCGATTGAGGATTTTTTTCTGATTTTCTTCCTTATTATATCTTAATCTCCTTTGTGGGCAGGGGCCGCCACAAACTTAACTGTGCCAGGTGTCTCTGACTACTGAGTAAATATTAGTCAGTTGAGCTTTGAGGATGTTTTGTGCTTGCTGTCTTTGTATATTACAAATAAAATGTTTTTATTCTAGTTATCTATATTCATGGGCATGGTGGTATGATGGGGGGTAGGCAGCAGACTCAGGTGTGGGATATGATGTCATTCATAACTATATGTTTATGCCTTTCTTTTATATGCTTAGACACATGAACACACAGTGCATGCATTATTTGAGAGCAGAGATTGACTTTTACTACTATGACCTCTATAGTATATGATATATGTAACAGTTGCTCAAAAATATTTATGGCTCTTAAAGGTGAGAAGACTGCATTTTCTTATTTTCTATGGTCTCCATGGAGCTAACATGGTAAGATTTTTATCCTAGTAAAAAATTAAAATAATAATTATCCAGACCATCCTTGAGTAGTAGTATGCCTCCTCAGAATTGAGTATTCCCCCAACCCACAAAAAATCATGGTAATATCACAGCGTTTCACATTATTTTCCTCTGCTTATCACCAAAAACAAGAACAAAAAACTGAGAGAGAGAGAGAGAGAGAGAGAGAGAGAGAGAGAGAGAGAGAAAATATTAACTGAGGGGTAAGACATGGCTACTATTTAACAATCTATCTGGCAGTTATCTTGTAGATTTCATCTGTATATCCATATGTGAACGATTGAGAATGGTTACAAAAGGCAAATGATGTTTTTTTAAATTGCATATTTGTGAATTTCATATAATACACCTTAATCAAATTTAGACTCCATTCACCACACATATCTCCTCCATTTAGTTTTGAGATTTGAGAACCTGAATACTATCAGAAGAAGGTAGCCTCTTGTTGATAGTGATCATCCTTTAGTATTAATCCTAGTGTGTCTTTTTCAGTTTCTTCTAGGCACGAATATCCGCTCTGTTGCTCATAATGACGATTATACAAGCAATAGCAACAATATCTTCTGGATTAGTCTATTTTCATAGCTCTTGCTTAAAGTTATTGTTTCTGACTTGATTCTCCTGGAGTCAAGAATAAGGTAGAGAGGCCTGTGGTTGGGCTTGTCCGACTTTTTCTCTCACACTGGGTTATAGCTCCTTCAGCAGATTCACCTGGATGGACAGCTGGAGAGTTCGTCTTCAGTGTCTGCAGTGCAGGAGAATTTAATTTAGGAAGTCACAGATTGGGGAAAGTTTTGTTCATATTTGTGGTGGCAGAGTTGACCTAATTTTACCTGGAGAAGATTACACAGCATTACACAGATTGTTAGTGAGACAAAAAGCTATTTAAATGCTGACAATAGAAGATATAGTTAAAACATGAGCAAGCTAATAAGAAAGAATATATGTTGAGAAAGGGAAGAATGCAAGAATGTTAAAATATTGAGTATGCGTAAGGTTTCAGGGTAGTCTCCCCATCTTATTTTTACATATTTTCTCCAAATATAATTTTCCCTTACCTCATGGGCATATCAAATGAGTAAGATAACTTACAATTTTATGTCTATGGGGCTGTAGAAATGGCTCAGCATTTCTTTCTTCTACTGCAGAAGACCCAGTTTCAGTTCCCAGCACCCACATGGCAGCTGACAACTGTCTGTAACTCCAGCTCCAGGGGACCCCATGGTCTCTTCTGACTTCCATGGGTACTCTATGACATGGGTACACTTACATACATGCAGGCAAAACACTCATACACTTAAAATAAAAATGATAAAAAATTTTAAAATCTATAAGCAAGAGGTTAAAAATCAATGCAAAGGTAAAGTATTGCTTGAATATTATTATAATAAGTGGTAGATTAACTCAACCATCAATAGAATATTATTTTGCATAAATGAACTCACTAAATAACATTGGATCAACTTAGAGGCTTGTGATACAATTGCAATAAGTGAGGTTTTTTTCCCTATATTCTATGTTTACAAGAAAGATGAAAAAATTAAGTAAAAAAAATCAATCTTGTATTGTTCACTTTATGTCAGGGAGACTTCAGTGAATAGTTTAACAATGAACAGAACAAAAGAAAGATTAAATTGTTTTACTATCTTTTGTGTGTATGAGCGTATTACCTGAATGTATATAAGTGCACCTGAGTCATGCAGTGCCCTCAGAGGTCAAAAGAAGGCTTCAGATCCCCTGAAACTGAAATTACAGGCAGTTGTTACCCACCATGTGGATGTTGGGAATCAAACCCAGGTCCTCTGTAAAAGTAGCCAGTGTTCTTAAACACTGAGCTATATCTCCAACCTTCAACTATGTTATTTTTTATAATCAGAAAAGTGGTCTCAATCTATTAAGGATATTAAAATGGAAGGTTGAAATTAAATGTGTTGTCTTAAATTACAGTTATCCTTAGCCCTCAAACCCATTAAGCATTCTATCAATAAAGTATTGTGATCAGTGGAAAAATATTTACCCAATATTTACCACCAGGAGGAAAAGGTGTACAAAGAGCAATAGACAATCTACTTAGGAAGTGAACTCCTCTCACCTTCACTCAGATGTAGAACCCACTGTCTTGAACTACTTTTACCTACTACGTTTTTAGTAGTTGACTCAGTTGCTGGGCTATAGCAGAAGGGGCTAGAGGTTATCTGTGCCCCTAGTCTTTAAGTCTGTGAAAATATGATTAGATCATGCAAGTAAACACTGCAAGTTATGAAAGAAAAGCTGAAACTAGTTTCTTAACTTCTAGCTCAGTGTTGAAACTAAAATTGTGAAATGCATTTTCTTGAATTATTGGAATGACAGTTTCTAATAGCTTTGGAGCCCTTATGACTTTCTTCTATGTCAATCATACCGAGTCCTTATAACATGGGTAACCAGATGACACAACTCTAAAACTGATCTGGTTCTGAGATTTGAGAACTTAGATACACTACCAGGAGAAGATGGCCTCTTTCTGATAGTGATCAGGTTTGCCATGGTTACGTCACTTGCAGCTAATAGAATACCTGGTGTACGATAAATGAGCTCTGCACTGAATTAACAATCAGATTGATAAAGGTCTTGTGAAATCATGTTTTAAATTATCTTCTCCGTGGATGACCCATTTTCTCCTTTCTTTGGGTAGATTGTCTAAGAGTAAACAATGATCTATTGAGCCAAGGATGGCAATCCCTAACAGGAACAAGTGACGTAGAGTAATTCATAGCACTGAATTACCGGTCAGCTGAAGAGACAGCTCAAGCCACAGAAAGGCCTGCTTCCAGCCTTGGCCAGGGAAGCTTCTGTTGCAGTGAGTCAAGTTTTTCCACTACTGGTGTTGTAATTGTTAGATGCAGTCTTGACACTGTCATAGCACTACACTTTGTACTATTTCTGTTTTAAAAATTATTTTTATCCTTTGAGGATGTCATACAAACACACACACACACACACACATACACACACACACACGAGTTATGTTCACCACATATCCTCTCTTATCCCCCTCCCCAGAAACCACTTCTTCCTAAGAAGCCCCCTTCCTACTTTGATTATTTTGTTTTTTTTATTTTCTTTTGGTGACCCACTGAATTTAATTAAGGGTGCTTGCATGGATACGGGTAGGGGGCTTATTTACTGGAGTCTGGAGGATAACTTACTAGTGGCTACATCCCCTAATGATCCCCTTTCCCTAGAAGCTCATTAACTTCCAACAGTTCCACAGCTAGGGATGGGGCCTCCTGAAACCCTTCCCCATTCATGATAGAATACTGATGGCCTCATCCTATGCAGGTCTTATGAAGATATGCAAAGCTGATGTGAGTTTGTGGCTACAACAGCCCTGTCATATCCAGAAGACAGTGATTTTCAGTGTACCTCCACATCCTCTGGTCCTTACATTCTTTCCACTCCCTCTTCTACAATGTTCCCTGAGCCTTGGACAAGGTTATATAGCTGTCCTGTTTAAGACTAAGCATTCAAAAATCATTTATCCTCAGTGCTTTGACAAGTTAGGAATCTCCTCATTAACCATCACCACTGCAAACTGAAATTTCTCTAACCAAGACTGAGAGCACTGGTCTGTGAGTCTTTTCAGCTTATCAACTGACTGATAATTCAATGCCACGCATTACTTTATACCACTTGTATTTTGATTTGCTATTCAGTGATTCGCTCATAAAGTCTTATTGCCTTTGATGCTACTATATCTTCAAATAAAAATTAAGTGAAGACAAATATAGGTTTGCCACTAAAGGAGAGGAGTCTTAGAAGTTTGGATAAAAGAGGTTAGTTTTTCTAGTTGGTCTTTAGTGAAAAAAAAGGTCTCTTCTGAGGGACTGGAAAAATGACTCAGTGATTAAGAGTCCTGGCTGCTCCTGCAGAAGACTGGGTACAGTTCCCAGCACCCACATGGTGGCTAACAACCATCCATACCTCCAGTTCCAGGGAATCTGAAACCCTCTTCTAACATCTGAGGGCACTGCATGACAGGGATGCACTTACATACATGCAAGCAATACATTCATACACACAAAATAAAAACAATATTTTTTAATGCTGGGTGTGGTGGCGCATGCCTTTAATCCCAGCACTCAGGAGGCAGAGGCAGGCAGATCTCTGTGAGTTCGAGGTCAGCCTGGTTTCCATAGTGAATCCAGGACAGCTGGGGTTACAGGGAGACCCTGTCTTGAAAAGACAAAAAAAAATTGTATTTATCATTTTTGTTTTATGTGTATGAGTGTATCGCCTGCATGCATGTGAGTGCACCCATGTCGTGCAATGCTGCAGAGGTCTTCAGATTCCCCTGGAACTGGATTAAGGACGGTTTGTAGCCACCATGTGCTTCCCAGGTCCTCTGCAAGAGCAGTCAATGCTC
>NW_008346293.1:1227861-1230351 GCF_000622305.1 Nannospalax galili | reverse complement strand
TTCCAAAAGCATCCCTCTATTGAGATCTTCCTCATTTTTCTTTTGTCTTCCAAGGCTGGACTAGTTGGCTGGGAAGAGTGGCTGTATACTCAGGTGAGGGTCCAATGACCCTGCTTGGCACTCCTTTAATGAATGAGCACAATTGTCAACAAGCCCAATTGTGACTATATTTAGCGATCAGGCTCAGTGGAAGTTGTGATGATGGTAGTTATTTCATGCCGAAGGGACTGCTGTATAGCACCATCTTATTTAAAGGAGCTGGAATTTAAAAGGGTTTGGTGCTAGGAGCCACATATGAGGGAGAAGATACGTCATTTGTTTTTCTGAGTCTGTGTTACTTCACTTAGTATAACAGTTTCTAGATCCATCTGTTTACCTGCAAATTTCATTATTTCATCTTTCTTTACCGCTGAATAGAACTCCATTGTGTAAATATACCACATTTTTGTTAACCACTCGTCAGTTGAGGGGCACTTAGATTGCTTCCATCTCATAGCTATTGTTAAAAGAGCAGCGACAAACATGGTTGTACAAGTGTCTCTACAATAAGATGAGTCCTTTGGGTATATGCCAAAGAGTGGTATAAATGGATCATATGGTAGGTTCATTTTTAGCTTTTTAAGAGTTCTCCACACTGTTTTCTATAGAGGTTGCAGGAGTTTGTAATCCCACCAACAGTGAATGAGCGTTCCCCTTTCTCCACATCCTCGCCAGCATTTGGTATTATTTGTTCTCTTGATCCTAGTCAGACTGATTGGGGTAAGGTGATACCTTAGAGTGGTTTTAATTTGCATTTCCCTAATTACTAATGATGTTGAACACTTTTTGAGATGCTTCTTAGCTATCTTTATTTCTTCCTTTGAGAATTCTCTTTTAGATCTTTAGCCCATCTCTTCATTGGGCCATTTGGTTTCTTGATTCTTTGTTTTTTGAGTTCTTTATGTATTCCAGAAGTTAAACATCTGTCAGATGTGTCACTGGTGAAGATTTGTTCCCATTCTGTGGGTTTTCTCTTCACTTTTTTGATTGTTTCTTTTGCTGTACAGAAGCCATACCTGGCTTTTTAACATGGGTTCTTAATTCCTGAGCAACTTCTGTCTGATTTAGAAAATCCTTTCCTATATCTATATGTTGTAAGTTACTGCCAATATTTTCTTCTAATAGTTTCAGGGTTTCCAGTTTCACATTGAGGTCTTTGATCCATTTGGAGTTGACTTTTGTGCAAAGTGAAAGATAAGGATCTAGTTTCATTCTTCTACAGGTTGAGATCCAGTTTTGCCAGCACCATTTGTTGAAGATGCTCTTTCCTCCATTGTGTGTTCTTGGCACCTTTGTCAAATACCAGGTGGCTGAAATTATGTGTTCTCAGGTTTGCCTCTTCAATGATGTTCCATTGATCTATGTGTCTGTTTTTGCACCAGTACCTTGCTGTTTTTATGACTATGGCTCTGTAGTATACTTTGCTATCTGGTATAGTAATCCTCCCAGCATTGCTCTTTGTGCTTAGGGTTGCTTTGGCTATCCAGGGTCTTTTGTGCCCCCATATGAATTTAAGGATGATTTTTTTTTCTAGTTCTGTGAAGTATGTCATGGGGATTTTGATTGGCATTGCATTGAATCTATATATTGCTTTTGGTAGGTTGGTCATTTTAACAATATTAATTCTTCCAATCTATGAACATGGGAGGTCCTTCCAACTCCTGGTGTCTTCCTCAGTCTGTTTCTTTAATGATTTAAAATTTTCATTGTAGAGATCTTCGGTGTCTTTGGTCAGATTTATTCCAAGATATTTAAATTTATTACAGCAATTGTGAATGGGAGCATTTCCCTGTATTCTTTCTCCAATTGCTTGTTATTGATATATAGAAAGACTACTGATTTTTGTAGATTGATTATATAACCTGCCACTATACTGAACGCATTGATCAGTTCTAGGACTTTTCTGGTGAAACTTTTGGGATATCTTAGGTATAGTATCATATCATCTGCAAAAAGTGATATTTTGACCTCTTCTTTTCCAATTAATACACCTTTAATTTCCTTCTTCTGTCTTATTGCTTTAGCAAGAATTTCAAGCATTATGTTGAAAAGGAGTGGAGATAGTGGTCATCCTTGTGTGGTTCCTGATTTTAATGGGGATGGTTCCAGTTTTGCTCCATTTAGAATGATGTTGGCTGTGGGTTTGTTATATATAGCTTTAATTATGTTGAAGTATATTCTCTCCAGTCCAATTCCCCCTAGGACTTTAACATAAATGCATGCTGAATTTTGTCAAAAGCCTTTTGTGCATCTATTGAGATGACAATGTGTTTTTTTGTCTTTGAGTCTATTTGTATGATTAATGATGTTTATTGACTTGTGAATATTGAACCATCCCTGCATCTCTGGTATAAAGCCTACTTGATCATGGTGAATGGCCTTTTTGCTGTGAATCTGTATGTGGTTTGCAAGTATTTTGTTGAGAATTTTTGCATTTTTGTTCATTGAGGA
>NW_008346293.1:1215559-1227843 GCF_000622305.1 Nannospalax galili | reverse complement strand
ATCTGTGTTCATTGAGGATATGTGTCTATAGTTTTCTTTTTTGGTTGTGTCTTTACCCAGTTTGGGTATTAGAGGGATGCTGGCTTCATAGAAAGAATTTGGGAGTTCTCCCTCTGTTTCTATTGTTTTGAGCCTCCCCTTCTTTATAAAGCAGATATGTCTATGACTTAAGTTGGTGGTGCAGCAGCTGAGGTGACCTATACTTACAAGAACAATCAGGGAGATGGGACTTGAAACTGGAGACGGGAAATGGGGAACTTGGAGAAGTGAGAAACAACCTCAGGAATTCTTGCACAGCTCTCCCAGGCAGTCATTACTTTGGGTACATAGGTGACATCTAAGCAACTCTTAACGCAAATTGTGTCTACCTGCGTGGGTTATGGGAGAGCATATAGACAGCACTCTAGTTCACTGTTTGCAGCTAAAGACAAAATAATCAGCTTCCTTCTAAATAGAGCAGACTGAGTGAACAATTTGCTTAATCTTTATGCTTCTAGATTTGGAAGCATGCTTCTTTTATTATGTGGTACTGGGGATTAAACCTAAAGAGAGTTCACATGCTCTGTCTGCCACTGAGCTACATTGTCAACACTCTTTTTACTTTTTTGTTTTTATTATTTTGAGGCAGGTCTTACTAATTTGCTAACCTGGCCTTGAATTTGCTGTGTAGCTCAGACAGGCTCCTGCCTAGGATGACAGCTCTGTGATACAATGCCAGAGTGTATGCATTTTGTAGTCTACCTGTATTTCTTTAAATGACATCTGTTTACACATTGCTTTCCTTCCTGGTATTATTTCTTAGTCCTTATGTTGGAAACTGTGGGTCCTCTTCACTCCAGCACTGGAGAGTGAACCCAGAGTGAACACTCTATTACTGAGATGCACCTCTATTTCTTCACTGTAGATTATTTTTTTTAATATTTTATTTACTATTTTTCATTTTATGTGTATGAGTATATTACCTTCATATGTGCAAGCGCACCTGTATCATGCACAAAGGTCAGAAGAGGGTGTCACATCCCCTTGAACAGATGGTTGTTAGCTGCCATGTGGATGCTGGGAACTGAAACTTGGTCCTCCACAAGAGCAGCCAGTGCTCTTAACCTTTGAGCCATCTCTCCAGCTCCCATTGTAGATTCTTATACTATATTCTTTTTTCAATGAATGGATACCATGATAATGGGATGTGTTATGTAGATTTGGGAATTTTTTTAAGAAATCGTCTCTCTCTGCTTCCTACCCCTGTAGATGAGAAAGTGGGTCTGCAAATGCTGGACAATCTTAAATTGGCAGCAGCTTCTTTAAACTCCCATTTTAGTATGTTTTCCATCCAAAAAACTCAACTGCTACTAAATTGATATTTTATAATCCTTCACTTTAAGATTATGAGTTTTTTTTTTTTGAACTCTAATGCCCGAGGCTTTATGACCTTAATATACCCTCTTAGCAAAAAATAACTCAGATTAAGATGTCTTCTACAACCCAGTAATTTTACTTCTTAATTCTACTTTCAAGTGATTCATATGCACATAAGAATTCATTTTAAAAAACTCCAAGATTTACTGTAGCAATGCTTGCAATAATAAAACCCTGGAAATAACCTAAACTGTTCTGTAGAGAGAAATAACTAAATAAATCTAAACATTTCTGTCCTTTGAAATACTATGCAAAAGCTTAAAAACAATGAATCATGACTGTGTTTGGCATTAACAATAGAATTTCAAAGTATCATATAGAAAGGCGCTATTAACATGTGTTGAAAATTAGGTAATATTTCTGGTTTCATGTGATCTGTATATAAATGCATTAACAAAGACTGGAAAATAAATATATTAAATTATGATGGTGACAGTTATGGGATGTGGAACTAAAAGTTGAAGAAGGTGGTTTTCATAAGTGGTTTCATTTCATATCCATTTTTTTTTGAGACAGGGTCTCCTTGCCTGCTGGCCTGTAGACCAAACTTGCAATGTAGACCAGGCTGACTTTGAGCTCACAGAGATCTGCCAGTCTCTGCCTCCTAGTATTGGCATTAACGGTGTGTGACACCATACCCAGCTATAATGCAACTTTAAAAAATGAAAACCACCAAACACAACTGAAACTTCCTATGAACCATTCCTGGTAACAATTCCTTTCCTTATCTCTAAAGATTATTGTGGTACTTAATTTGTACTAGATCCCAAGTATTTTTCTTTATATTTCATTATATGTTTATATCATTTTGAATTTATGCTGTCTGTCTCCTGACTGCTGGGATTAAATGCATGTGCCACCACATCTAGTTATCATATCCATGTTTAAAATTTGAAAAAAACAAAAACAAAATGTATTCATTATTTATGCCATGTGAAAAAAAGATATTTAAAACATATTATCCAATTAAAGGGCTAATATGTCCCCATGTTTGACACTACCTTACTGGAGGAGAATGTTCAGAAGTGTAAGAGTAGGTGGTCATTTTAGACCATCTTATAGTCTGCAGAGCAAATTCATGAATAAATGATTGACATTTAGTTATTGCAGGAAAAGAAAGTAAGAAAAAATAAAGTAACAGTAACAGAAGACAGTAAATGTGATTATGTGTTTATCAACAATGTTAATTTAGGTTATACTAAAAAAAATCAGGATTTTTCAAGTCTAGATAAATAACTCAAATGTTTTGCTATACATGTATTTTTAAAAGATTGGAAGTTCAACTTTGGCTATTATGAAATATTTTACCATTTAGTACTTCTGTATTTAATCATAGAACATATTTTGCTATTACTGCAAATCAGAAAAAAAATGTGTAAGATTCAGGATCCTCAAAGGAGGTTGCTTACACATATTTTTAGGGGAAAACAATAAAGTATACATAAATGCTAAATTATTGGTAATGGTAAGTGCTATCTGATTAAAATATTTATCTTTCCTACTTCTGAGTCTGTGACTGGCAAACACATCATCTTAAAATGAAGCTTTATTTTAGGAAGATATTTGTGAATATTTACTTCACACCAAATATTAATCAGAGCCAGACTCTAGAGGTTTATTTGTGGACAGCTAGGTAATGAATTGGGGGAAGTCACAGGGCTGAGCTGTAGGACAAAGAAATTTGAAACCTTATTCCACGATTTATGAGTGAGTGTGTGTGTGTGTGTGTGTGTGTGTGTGTGTGTGTATAAGTATTCTAAGAATTTGAAATAATTATAATTTATTCAAATTATATTATAATTTGAAATGATTTTGAAATTTGAACTTGAGCCACTATTTAGTTTTCAAGATCTAGGATAAATTAACCTGTCTGTGCCTCAGTTTACTCTTCGGTTGGAGGCAATAGTGCTACACATTTTGCAGATTATTTTGACGAAGTCATAAATAAGGTAATGAAGAAAAGTACTTGGCTCAGGAAGCTGGAGAAGCTTTTTTTTTTTTTTTTGTCTCTCCCAAGGAATTATATAAATGTGGGCAGAAGGTAATGTGATAACCTTTCATTTGTGTCCTACAAAACAAAGGGTAGATTATTTAGTTCTGTAGTTAAGATGGTGAATATAGACACCAAAGAGACGAGGGTTTAAACTTTCCACAGCAAGATTTTCAAGTTTTAGATGGCAGAACAATCAGAAATCTTTCCTGGTCTAGTCTGGCCAAGGAGCAGAGGGGAGTCAGAGGCTCTGCTGGGGGTAAAGGCAATAATGGGGCTATGGTGCATGTTCAGTGTGCTCCAGGCCGTGATTTCTATCGACAAGGATTGAGAACAGAGAATGAGATACGTAAAAGTGTGGCAAACATCTGCCGTGCCAAATTATTCTTAGTTATGTGGTTCCTTCAGAAGTGTCCCTGCCTGTTGTGAGAGCATCTTCTGCAAACTTTAAATTGACCAATAAACAAAACCACGATGATCTCAGTCTTCTAAGCAGATAATGATTTTCTTGTCTTACCTACCCCAGGAAGGAAACACCGGAAGGAGGCCCGGATTCACCTTGCTAAATTATCCTACAGTTAAGATGTCTCTCATCTAATTTTTGTATCTCATCATCCTCATTCACAAGTGTGCATGCACCTGAAATCTACTGGAAATTATTGTTTGTTTATAAGAATTGTATTGATAGATGAATTTCTATTGCTTTCTACACAAGATTAGAATATGTGGCCTTTGTTCCAAGTGGTTTGGTGGAGGATTGTCTGTTCAGAATGGACAGGAGTCTCACAGAGTGGTAGGCGAGGTAAATTAAAAAGATATTTCAGTGACCCAGAGGTAAAGAAAGAAAAGAAAGAAAGGAAAGAAGGAAGGGAGGGAGAAAAGGAAGGGAGGGAGGGAGGGAGGAAGGAAGGAAAAATGTTGGTTCACTATCCCTTGCTTTGTAACTCCTTATTGATTGAACTCATTAAAGTCAGTTGGTGAAGGTGGTACTTAAAATTCAAATCAAGACCCCAGTAGTCTGTTTTGCTTTCTATAAAGCATTTAAACCACATAGTTGCTCTTAACAGTTTGATTCATTTCAGTGGTAGGATTTTTTTCTTGTATATTAGACTTTATTTACTAGCTTTTAAATTAGACCGGCACTAAACCAAATTTCCTCATCCTTCATTAACTGTAAAAATATAACTCTTCAGATAAAATATCTAGCTCAATCTGATCATCTTTATACACCACTTAAAAGGATAAAATGAACTATTTGGTCTTTAATATCCTCAACTGGGATTCTGTATGAATTTTTAAAAACTAAAATGTGCCATACAGTCTGTTTTATTTCCCCTTTTTTACTTTATTGATAATTTCCTAAGAATCACATTAACAACTTTGTTTTGAGATGGGGTTTTTGTAAGCTGTCTGGGATAGCCTGGTCTTGAACTTCTGCCTCAGTCTCCAGAGTTGCTCTGGAGCTGTAGGTATGGATCACTGTGCCAAATTTAATGCTAAACTTCAATAAACAAAGTCAAGGTGGCTTATATATTTATTTCAATTCTCTTATGTATTAAAAATTAATTTAATCTTATTTTATATATCTGGAAGCTGGCAGGATATCATTTGTATCAAGGACAGATCTTGAGTTCTGTAATTTTTTTTCAGATCATTTCCTTTTAAATGAAATGAGAGGTAGTTTGACTAAATAAACCCCTAGCATTCCTTTTGACAAACATTTCTATTATTATGATTTAAAAATTATTTTAAGATAATAGTGTTTTTAAATAACTTGATCTAACTTCCCATCAGATAAATGAAAACTGGACTTATTTTAATCTAGGGACTTAAGCAAATTCTGGAGAGTCATACTCATTAAAAGAATCATGAAGGAGCTATATTCTTAATACTTTAAAGTCATAAGCCATGATAATTCAGAATCAAGTAATCTGGGGATCATTATCAGGAAGGAGAGACGTTTGCATTTTGGAGTGGTTTTTCCCATATCATCTCTCCTGACCTTATGAGATTTCACCTATAAATTGCATTGCCACCACAGAAATCGGATTACCTTTAAACACTAGGATTACTGTTCAGTGATGAAAGGAATTGCCTTTCTTAGAGTAAGACAAGCAAAGTTTATCCGCAGTGGAACCTCAGGAGATTAACCACCGACTTAAGAATGCATGTACAGCAGTGCTTCTCAAACTTTAATGTGACACATATCACTGACCTTGTTAAGCATTGATTGTGGTTCATGAGTTTTGGGATGGATCTACAATTTTACGTTTCTAACACTCCAGCTTTACTGTTCGGGACTGTTCATAGAACTATAATGTATATAGCTCGAATGCTTAGGGTCAGGAAAGGTTAAGGTTCTTGATTTGATATCATAAGTGTTTGGAAATCATTTTGTC
Source organism: Nannospalax galili (assembly GCF_000622305.1). Lineage (NCBI taxonomy): Eukaryota > Metazoa > Chordata > Mammalia > Rodentia > Spalacidae > Nannospalax > Nannospalax galili. The sequence continues at coordinate 1,222,038 of NW_008346293.1, read as the reverse complement.
TACTGATCTTTTTGACCTTGTTAAGCATTGATTGTGGTTCATGAGTTTTGGGATGGATCTACAATTTTACGTTTCTAACACTCCAGCTTTACTGTTCGGGACTGTTCATAGAACTATAATGTATATAGCTCGAATGCTTAGGGTCAGGAAAGGTTAAGGTTCTTGATTTGATATCATAAGTGTTTGGAAATCATTTTGTCTACTGATCTTTTATAGATTAAAGCATTTATGATAAAGGTGTGTGTACTAAGCTGATGTGTATCTAAGCAGTTTAATCATCATATTTTGATGTACACATAGCTAGATATGAACCAGGAGCAGGGTGGGAAAAGGATTGGCTCCAGTAGGTTTATATGCTTTCAATTTTTTTAACAACATAGATTTACATAGTTTTTAAAATAAATAAATATTGTAGAAATGATTAGTGGGAATTGGAGATACTCATTAATAAAGATATATTAAGTAATTAATTTAATAAAAAAGCTAAGAGGATTATCAACACTGACCTCAGAAATATTTTCATTCATGCCTCTTCTTGAGACGTGGCTTCAATGTAGCTCTTGATTTTATTGACTCTGTTCCAGAGCACAGCTTGAAATTAGCCTTGTATTGATAATAAATGACTTATAAGCAGATAATATTCAGAATTGCTGAAGTGTAAAGGTAATATAGATAGAATGTAAATATAATCCTACTAAAGATTGCCATTGCTCTAATCTAATATGAAAATATTACATAATTTTAGTGGAATGTCAGTATAAATGATAATTTTATGTGACTGACAAGATAAACAAAAAATTTAAAGTGACAGAAGGTTCACAGGGACAAAACCAAGCATAGAACTGGGATTGGAGATATGGTGGCTCAGTGGCTAAAAGCACTTGCTGCTCTTCCAGAGGACCCAGATTTAGTTCCCAGCACCCACATAGCAGCTAACAACAGTCCATAACTCTAGTTCCAGAATATCTGATGTCCTCTCTGTCCTCCACAGTCACTGAATGCATGTGGTACACCTACATACATGCAGGGAAAACTCTTACAAATAAAATAAAATAAAAATTAAATATTAAAAATAACTGGTTATTTCAGAATTGTCATCCACAAATTTTCCAGGTTAATTTCTGTGAGAAAATGTAACCAAATTCCTCCTTTATTTTTTAAAAAATATTTATTATTATTTTATGTATGAGTGTATTGCCTGCATGTGTGCAACTGCACCCATGTCATGCAATGTCCATGGAAGTCAGAAAAAGGCATTGGATTCCCATGGAACTGGAGTCAAGGATGGCTGTTAACTGCCAGGTGGATGCTGGGAATCAAACCTGGGTCCTCTGCAAGAGGGGCAAGTGCTCTTAATCGCTTAGCCATCTCTTCAGCCTCCCTCTTTTTTCTTTAAGGTTCATTTCCCTCAATCCAAAACATTTGTCCAGAATGATTGGGTACAGTGAATTATTACTAAGTGTTTTGTTGAAAAGGATTTATATAAAAACAAACAAGAAATCTATAAAAGCTAAGAAGTTTTTAGAAACTATAGGACATTTGTTCTGGTGATGATGTAATAACAAGCATCAGATTTACACTTTTCCCTAGGGCAATTGTAACAGCAAGTAAATGGGACAATGGTTTTGAGATGCCGAACCTCAGGCAGCTAGGACAGTGAACTCTGGGAATGAGAAAACGAGTGAGGTGAGCACTAGAATTGCCTCAGATGGTGTCTGAAGAGAAATTCCAAGTCACAGTGTAAGGAAGAGAACTCAGGCTAAGCTGGTTATCTCCCAAGAGATGGAAGCCATCATTTGGCCAGCCAGTGCTCCTCAAGTGCAGTGCAGCGTTCTCTAGCAGATGGGGATGAATGGAGAAAGACCTTCTGAAATCCCTAGCGGATCCTCATAAATCTTTAGTTGAGTGCTAATCTGTGTTTTCGTGTAAGAAAGCCACTTAAAATTGGCAATTAAATACCTGAAGATGCTCAAGGAACAAACAGCAGAAGTCACCCAGATCTGGTAATCATCTACATTCTTTCCAGCAGAAGTGGAAAACAGATTTTAAGAGAAAGGTATGCTTGTAGTGTCAGCACTGGGGAGGCTGAGAAAGGAAGAGGGTGAGTCTGAGTCCAGCCTGGCCACACAGTGAAAACATATAGCCCGTGTTAAAAGAGGTGTGTGGGGGGGGGAGAAATGGGAGGAGGAGAAAGAAAGACATTAGATGGAGTACTCAGAGTTATCACCTACATGTGAGTCAAGTAGTCCCTAGATTAACATGACTTCTTTCTAATCATACATCAAAAAATTTAATGCAAAGTTTCTAAACACTGAAGTCTGGTCACATAATATGACCAATACTACTTACTGTGTAAGAATACTAATACTTGTAAAATATAAATACCCTTTATCTGCCCGGTGAGGTAAATTCACAATGTCTGGCTTCCCACAGAAAATACTAGACATGCACAGAAGCAGGAAAATATGATGGAGACTGAATAAAAAAGTAATCAGCAGGAGCAGATGCTAGCTTGACATAGATAATGGAACTGCAGAAAAGTACATCAGAGACATTATTGTAACTGTACCCCACACGCTTATGAAGGTAGAGGGAAGATTAAGGATACTAAGAAGAGAGGAGATATAAAAAAATTCAGATGAAACTTATGGAGTTGAAAAGTGCAATATCTGAGATTAGAAACACTGTATAGACCTAAGAGAAAGTTAAACACCACACAGCAAAAACAGTGAATTTAAGCATACCAATAGAACTATGGAGAGCAAAACACACAGAGAAAAAGACTCAGAACAAATGAATATGGCATGAGTCATCTGTGGGACAAATCACAATGCCTCAGCCGCCCACTCACGAAGATTACAAGCATGCCTTACTCTTGAATTATGAAGTTGAAATCACTCAAGAACGGGAGGAAAAAAAAAAGGAAGAAGACACGACTGACATGTTTGTTTCCAGTCCAAGAAGTTTAATGGGTATTATGGTTTAGATCTCACATGGCCCCCATGGCTCAAGTGATAAAGGCTTGCTCACCAGCCTGAGGTGATGTTTGGAAGAGCTGGAACCTTTAGAGGGTGGAACTTAGGTCACTGGGGACTTGTCCTTGAAGGGCTTATTGAGACAGACAAAATTCCTTTTTCTGTCTTTCATTGTTTCTCAGCTGCCATTAGGGGAACAACCCACCACACCTTCCTGCCATGGTACAACCACAGCTCAAAGACGTGGAGTAAAGAAAATATGGACTAAATCCTCTGAAACCATAAGCCAAAACAAGCCTTTCTTCCTCTTAAATTGTTCTAACTTTAGGGTGCTGGAGGGATGGCTCAGCAGTTAAGAGCACTGATTGCTCTTACAGAGGACCCGGGTTCAATTCCCAGTGTCCATATAGTGGCCAACAACTGTCTGTAACTCCAGTTCTAGGGGATCTGACACTCTCTTCTAGCTTCCAGTACATGCAGGTAATACACTCATACACATAAAATAAAAATAATAAATATTTTTTTAAATTTAATTTTTAAAATTTTTAATTGAACTTTTGTGGATTTCATATAATTTGATCATACTTAGATCAAATCCCATATCTGTACCTCCCCCTTTCTAACTGTTCACCAAAGTTCTGTACTCATATATATATTGGGGCCTATAGGGTCAGGTTTGTGTCCCCAAATGTCTTTCAGTGTGGGCTCATGCACTTATGAACTTGAATCTGGTCAAACATAGTTTCATCCTTAAAGGAGACTGAATCTTCCTTTCCCAGAAGCCTTCAGTTTTTAGTAGTTCCTCAGGTAGTGCTGAGGTTTCTTACCCACTTTCCCATGTCTATGCTGGAATTTTTTTCTGGTTTGAGCTTACGTGGGACTTGTCCATGCTGTCAACATTGCTGTGAGTTCATATGAGGAACTGACTAACTGTCTGGAAAATTCTGTTACCTGCAGTCATCAACCACCTCTGGTTCTTACAATCTTTCTGCTCCCTCTTTGGCAATGATACCTGAGTCTTGGGAGGCAGAAGTTTGATACAGGTGTCTTATTCAAGGATAAGCACTCTGCAGCTTCTTATTCTCTGCAGGTTGACCAGTTGTGGGTCTCTATGCTAATTACCATGTGCTGCATAATGAATCCTCTCTGCTGAGAGTTGAGAGATGAATTAATCTATGGGTATAACAATAAGTCATTAAAAGTTAGTTTAATGTTATAGGTGTTTAGCAGAATAATTGCATTAGATTCTCTCCCATGGCCTGTGAGCTGCCTAGGCCTAGTATAATTAGGTATGGGTTCCAGCATATAAAGCAGGCCTTAAATCCAATGAGAAAGTAGTTGGTTACTCCTATAATATTTGTGCCACTAGTGCACTGGTGGGCATATCTTCTAGGCCAGTTGTTGTTGTTCACAGAATTCATTGCTGGGTAAGGTTCATGCTAAACCTTCAGATACCTGGCATAGCACCTTCTAGGACTATGAAAGCTAGACAGTAGAGATGAGGCTTTAAAGTCAGCACCAGCTTGATTTCTCCTTTTTTGTTCTACAGCTCATTAATGTAGTATCTTTATCAATAGGATCTTGCTGTGAAGTTCTGATGGGTAACCAAGCACAAAGGCAATGGCTAATATTTGAGGATCTATGGGGTACCTGGTCAACAGCTTCAAAAGAGGGAGTCCATTCTTGGCATTGGGCTTTTATTTTGAAGTCCATGTCTAGTAGGGGAAGTGTCCCCTGTTATAACTCCTTTTAATCTCTTTTTATAATGTGTATGTATACACTTTAAGTAGCTTTGATAGTGATAGGTCTCCATATGGACTTTTTCTGAAGGCCTTTAGTGTTAGTTATCCCTCCCCATACTTCCCTTTCTGCCCTACCCTCCCATTCCCCATCCCATTCCTGGTTACACTATTATTCTGCTATCCCACTTCATAACATTGCATTTTACTTCTTCTCCCAGGAAGCCTCCCTCACCCATGGCCATTTATTAGTTTTCTGACCTCTCTAGATCTTCAAAATGAAACATATATAGCTAAGATTTCAAAGCCAGCATCCAGTTATGAGTGAGAACATGTGACATCTGTCTGGGTTACAAACTTTTCCTCCTTTTAAATTAAAAGTAATTAAAAATTTTTATTTTATGTATATAATTGTTTTGCTTGCATATATGTAAGTATACCACATGCGTGCCATGCACACAGAGGTCAGAAGAGAGTGTTGGATTCCCTGGAACTGGAGTTACAAACTGTTGTGAGCCATCATGTGAATCTGGGTCCTCTGAAAATGCAGTCAGTGCTCTTAATCACAGAGCCATCTCTGTAGGCCCTCATTTTAAATATTTTAATCTTAGGTATTTGTGGCAGTTACAGGAAGCTGACTCATACAATGCTTCTCAACTGCATGGAACATGAGAAAACAACTCCACAAATATCATAATAAAATGACAAAGTTACTCGTAAAAAAAAATCTTAAAAGCAGTCAAAAACTAAAATTACACAGAGCAAAGTAGAGCAATTTCTTTGAAGTACTCAGAAAATGACCCTAAAATTTTTATGAACATCTTCCTTAACAGCATTCTTTAAAAAACAGAATCTCCTTCAAGTAGTTAGTAAGCAATCCGGAAAGCCAGGGACCTGCCTCTTGCATCTTCAAGGTTGTTGACTGCAGTCACCCTTTCCTCTTCTATTCCAAACTCTTCCTTTCCTTCCTTTACCAATACAAGATCAGAGTGGGCATATGTGTGGAGATTTATCTTTTGCATACCTATTAATTGACTACTCCAAAGTCTACTTATTAAAGGAAGATGCTTCCTCCTAAATACCAGTGTGACAGTTAAACAAAGCATCGAAAATAAAGTTTGATCTTAGATATGATCATCTCCCTAAAGTTCTTTTCTACAATATCCATTTCTTTTCTCCAGTTCTCTATGGTTGATCCCAAAGAGTCAGTGTGGTTAGAAAGTCATTTATGGTTCCCAGGAGAATTCTTTTGGATTTGGGATGGAAGACAAAAAAGACATTGTAAGAGAGCAGCTTTGACAAAACTTTACAAACATGGATAAGGTACTCCTTGGGCCAGTGAGTTGGTTCAGCTAGGTAAGGTGCCTGCAGCCATTTGTGACAACCTGAGTTCAAACCCTGAAAGGAAAGAACTGATTACCGCAAGTTATCCTTTGACCTCTACATGCACATTTTAGTGCATGTGCACACACACACACACACACACACACACACACACACAGAGAGAGAGAGAGAGAGAGAGAGAGAGAGAGAGAGAGAGAGAGAGAGGAGAGAGAGGATAAATATTAAAAATTGATTAGAAGACACTACGTGTCCAAGAAGCCTTAAGACATATTAATGTTAAGATTATAGTTCAATTGTTAAGGTATTTTAAATTAAGGAATATAATTTTGTTATTTTCCTTTGATTTGTAAGATAAGGCTTTTTTATAGCTCTTAAAATTTTTTAGCATACATGGGAATTTCCAAAAAAAACAAAACAAAAC
>NW_008346293.1:1210901-1213748 GCF_000622305.1 Nannospalax galili | reverse complement strand
TTATACTTTGCACTTTGAGCACTTGTGGATTTCTGTTTTAATTACCAAGTAGAATAGTGCATCTCTCAATCTCTCAACTCTCCCACTCTGGGAAGTTTTTTTTTAATTATTATTATTATTTTATTTTTATTTTATGTGTATGAGTTTATTGCCTACATGTGTGTAAGTGCACCCCTGTTGTGCAGTGCCCACGGAGGTCAGAAGAGGGTATCAGATCCCTGGAACCGGAGTTGTGGATGGTAGTCAGCCACCATGTGGGTGCTGATATGTGAACCCTGGTCCTCTGCAAGAGCAGTCAGGGCTCTTAACTGCTGAGTCATATTTCCAGCCCCAATTCTCTGGGAAGTTTTAACCTTCAGAATTTCATTTCTATTAAAGCCGATGAATGAGATATTTCAGAAACATTGATGTCTCATATTAATATAGACATCTTGGTTTTCCAAATAAATCTGAAAAACTCTCACCTGGTAATGTCATCCAGCCTGGCTACTCCTGTGGCCTGGGCAGATGGAAATACAGCAGACTGAATGGTGTTCTCTGAAAATGTACGTACACATCTGAACCTTTTGTGCTTGTGAATGTGACCTTATCTGGAAAAGACCTTAAAGAGGCAATGAAAGCATAAAACATCTGGATGAGATCATCTTGACTTAACTGGATGGGTCCTAGAAGTGTCCTTATAGAAGAATAGAATGTGAACAGTAGAGAGGACATGCAAAGAAATAAAATGATAAGAGAAAGAGATAAGAATTACAAGTCAATAGACACCAGCGATTGTTTACAGTGATCAAAAGCCACAGAGGCAGGGCCTTCAGAGGAAGAATTGTCCTGCCAACACTTTGATTCCAGACTTCTGGTTTCCAGAACTATGAGAGAATATAATCTAATGGTTTAGGTCACAAAGGTTGTGATAATTAGTTATGGCAGCTAATACACTCTCAAAACCATGGAGTAAGCGGTTAGTGGCTACTGACAGCATCTCTTCAGATCTCAGCTAGCATGGCCCTGCAGAGAGCAGTGGCCACACTGCCCTTGAAACCTTGCACATCCTTTCTCCCTGAAAACCATGGTGTCACCTTAAAATGCAATCCCTGCTTGAAGCACCAGGAAGTTCATGCTGATTTTTGTGTCATTCATCTTTCTAATTCTCCACTCATCCACAGTTTGGGCCACATAATCTTCAGAGCCTAATGCAAGATGAAAATGACACCTTGCAGTTAAAAAAATTATTAAGTATTTCTAGGCAGGGACAGAGTAGATCAGAGCATAAGGTCTTTGTAGTAACAGAACCTTGTTCAGGGACACATGTTGCAAGGCCATGTAGGGCTTCCTTCATGAAACCAACATGATGGCAGAGAATATTTAATATGTCAACACTATTTAAAATCAAATTTACTCCCAAGTACAGCTTTTAAAAAACAAATTGTGAATATGAGAGATAGAGTTGCAGAGCACTGTAGTATTGTATATAGTATATAATATATGTAAGTTCAAATATTTTAGCATCACTTTCCATCATAGATCTCTGAAGTAAATAAAGCCTTAGCATAACTTGCCTATTTTTTAGCATACGTGGGAATTTACAAAAAAAAACAAAACAAAACAAAAAAAAAAACAAAACCCAAGCCAACTCAAACCAAGCTAAAATCCTGTTCCAATGTGGTTAAATTTAAGTTTTAGTTTCCCAAGCAAGTTTTCAAGAGGGTGGTCTTTAGGTCTTGATATCCCAGGAAAACCTCAGATTCTCTTTCTTTAGAAGGCTAAACCTGCTCTAAGTCCCAACAGTGTGAGTGAGCTATGGCTAAATTAAAGCTTATCTGAATAAAAAAATACTCAAGCCATTTTATGACATCTTAACAGCCATTATATTTCTCTGTAGCTGTTGAGTAATACAGGATGATAATAATAATTTAATAAACTTATAGTACGATTAGAAAACAGTATGAAAAGTTCTCAATGGCATGTCAAAAACTTGATAGAATTTTAATTTAGAATTGCTATAGACCTTAAACATGTGAAGGGAAACCTATAAAATTGGGATTGCAACTTGTAAATGTTTGACTGACTTGATGAGAAATGAAAGAAATATATTAATAAGCTTCCATAAAGCAGATGAATTGAGAACAAAAGTTTGAAGAAATTAAATGGCATTGCTTAAAAGTAGAAGGTCAGGGGTTAGAGAGACGGCTCAGCAGTTAAATGCCCTGGCTGTTCTTACAGAGGACCCAGGTTTGATTCCCAGCACCCACATGGTAGCTGACAACTGTCTGTAATTCCAGTTCCAGGGGATCCAACACCCTCTTCTGACCTCTGAGGGAAACTCACAACATGGGTGCACTTACATGCAGGCAATACACTCAAACACATAAAACAAAAATAAAAGCTAAAAGATATTTTTTTTAAAAGTAGAAGTTCATCAAAATAAGCACAGTCCATTGACCACATGGATATTGGAATAGGGAGGTCACCTGGAGTGACAAGTTGATTGATTTGTCTGGAACTAGGATTTTTGTTTGAAAATGGTTTAGAGTTACAGGGAGAAGTAGACTGGGAAAGTGTTCTGTGTTGGACTGAATTACTAAGAAAGCCAACTCGGACAAAGATCAACCCTTCAGTAATGACTCTTCCCTTCAGCCATGAGAAAAGTGACTGTATTGACATGACACAACTGTGAATGGTCTTGCCATTTGACACCAGAACCTGAGATCTCCTGATTTCAGGGTTCTTTTCATATACTTTGCCACCTTACACATGATGCTCCATGGACCAGGAGAAAAAGTGTTGCATGATACTGTAGCACTATAGGGATATTTTTTGTAGAAAATACTTAAAGGAAGTAAATTTTTT
>NW_008346293.1:1204720-1209062 GCF_000622305.1 Nannospalax galili | reverse complement strand
CCCTTGTCTGGCCTCCCCTCACAACTATACACACATGGCATTCACACACACACACACACACACACACACACACACACACACACATAAAGATAAAAGCGATGCTTGATGTTTTTTGTTGATATTTGTATGACTATACAATGTTCTTGGCAAACAAATGCACCTATGTCAACATTTAGAGAAGCCATGGACCTTTATTACTAGATTTTGAATTTTAAAATGCCATTGATTTTGAAGACAGTTTTAAAGCTGGTTTAGATCATTTTAAAAAATGTAAAATTTATTTTAAAAAATTATTTATATGTGCTCTGTGTATGTGTGTGTGTTTGTGCATGTGGGTGCCCACGGAAACCAAAAGAGGGTGTGAGATGCCCTGAGGTTGTATGTACAAGCTGTTGTGAACCAGCAGATGTGAGTGCTGGAAGCTGAACACTGATTCTTTCTGAGAGCAGCAAGCTGCCTTAATGATGTCATCTCTCCAGCTCTCTTTGACTTTTTACATTGTTTGTGGTGTATGTGTGTGTGTGTACATGCCATAGTGCACTTGTACAGCCTAGAGGACAACTTGTGGGAGTTGATTCTCTCCTTCCATTGTGTAGGTCACTGGGATTGAACTCAAGTCACTAACCTTGGCAGTAAGCACCTTACCACTGAGCCATCTGACTAGCTGTGGTTTGGATCGTCCTGTTTCACCTTATGTAAATGACATAATCATACTGAGCCTCAGTTTATTATCTGCAAATGGAGAGTTAATACTGCACTATGGAATTATAGATATTAAATAATTTAAAGAATTTAATCATTATATGCATCGTAGGCCCTCTAAATGAAGTGTTTCCAACGTCCTTCCATAAAATGGCAATTTGGAAGTAGTCAGTGGGGGAGTGGAAGTGTCACAAGCCTCCAGTTCCAGGAAGTGACCGCAGAGGGATGAACAGGTCGGCGCTGAGAAATTTTGAACACTGATGATTTTTAGGACATTGGACACCATCTCAGGACTTCCAGTAGAGACTACCTAGTCAAAAAGCAGAGAGGGGTCTCCCTAATTTTGCTATGGCACCGACCTCTGTCTCCTATGTCTTTTAAAGGGCGTTAAGGACACCTTAATAGGAAGTACTTTATTTTCATTAGTGAGAATCTAAAAGTGAAACTTAAAATTTCTGCTTTTAATTGCACAAAAGTGTTCTGCACATCATGTTACTCCCTACCTGCTAAAATAATCTGTGAATAAAGAAGAAGACCCAGATTCCAGGTGCAGGCAGTCCCACCTTCTCCAAACATCCACTGTTAGATAAAGTGCAACCTTCTGACACCTGGAGCCCCAGCCCAGGGACGCGCACACAAACCCGAGGGAATAATAACAGCACTCAGCGGCAAGCAGCAGTCAGAGGTGCGAAATTCTAGCAGTCTTATCCAGAATATTCTTAACAACCCAGGGAAACTGGGAGTGGCAGGGAGTACTTGTTCTCTGGGAACGTGCGTGCAGAGCAGAGCTTTCTCCCAGACACTAGGAGGAAGAGCCACTGTCGCACGAGCTTTTTTGTAGAAAATACTTAAAGGAAGTAAATTTTTTCTCCTTTCCCCATTTCTTACTCTGCATCCACATGTCTTCCAACAGACAAATGGTTTCTTTCCAAACCATTCCAAATCCAAGTTCACCCATGGTGGATGTGGATTCTCAGCATCCTTCTACACTGTAGGAGAAAGGTCACCAATGGGTATCTGGGAGCTGCCTCTTCTACCTTAGAGCACTGGATTGCCCACACTTGGTTTCAGGGCCCCTTCTGGAATGGCCTCTCCCTAACTGATGCTTTTCTAATCTGCTCCAGACCCTGGCTGTTTTGAAACCTCTGTTACTGTCATCACTGAACAAATGATGAATGGAAACTTTGATGAAATTTCTAGTCCTCTGCCTTTCCCAAAGGGAGATAGGACCAGGCTGTTACGCTTTAAAGAGTGTTCCATTAGGCTCTGGCAGCTACTTGAACATTTCTTAGAATGCCTGCTGGCTGGGGGAGGAGAACAGGTAGCACAGTTCAAATTGAGCTGCTTCTTTCTGTAAGGATTCTTCAGAATCCTTATACGGTATGGCTTAGGAAACCATTTCAGCCTTGGTGTTGACGCCACAGAGGAACAAGGTCACTGTTCTAGCCCTTTTCAATTTTATGTTTTAAGAGAGGGAAAAAGTATAGTCCTACTGCAAACTCTCCTTTAGCACCAGGGAGCCACACAGGTTTTCTGGAATGGAGTATGGCAAAGATGAGGACTAGAGAATCCTATTTATTTAAATACCTATGCTGGATTTGGTCCTATCCTAGGTACACGGCTCCTTGTCCTGGTGATTTTGTTCTTAATGACAAGCCATTTTACCCAGGGGTATAAAGTCACTCTGGGAAGTTTTTTTTAAATTATTATTATTATTCCCCCGGGCTGGGTGCTGGCGGGGTTGCCTGCGGGCAGGGCAGCTCCCGGGGAGAGGCGCTCTGCTCTCGGAGGCGGGACCGGGTCGCTCCCCCCGCCCCGCACCTTGCTGTCACAGCCTCACCCCCGGGCTGGGTGCTGGCGGGGTTGCCTGCGGGCAGGGCAGCTCCCGGGGGAGAGGCGCTCTGCTCTCGGAGGCGGGACCGGGTCGCTCCCTCCGCCCCGCACCTTGCTGTCACAGCCTCGGCCCGGCAACTCAGTCGCCGCCGCATCTCCGCGGACAGCAGAGGCGCGAGCTGTGGCCCGGGCGGCGGAAAGGCTGCTGGCAGGAGGACCGAGAGGGAACCTGGCTAGGCGCCGCCCGCATCCCTGGGCGCAGCTGGTAGGTACCCTACAGACTGGGAGTCGTGTGAGGGTCACTAGTAAGAGGATGGAGGGAAAGGACGTGGGGAGTCGGGGAGATTGAACGAGCGAAAATGAGGTAAGTGCAACTTTCCTATTTTCCGCCCTGTTTGAACACGCTTTTGGGAAATTTAGAGCAGACATCCCTCTCGAGGCATCAGTCACATCCTTCCACCTGAAGCCCAGAGACTTTCCGAGCAGCCGGCGCCTCCTGGAGGTCTCTGCTCATCGGCTTTGTGTCCACCCGGCACTGAAAGTGGATGTTGGGGAAGTCTGTTTGTGAGTTGCCGAGCCGTTGCCTGTGGCGCCAGCAACGCCACGTCGTTCTTGGAAAGAGCTTTCCAAGCTCCAGGCGGCAGCAAGCGGCCATCCATCCGGAGCAGAGATCTGAGTTCCAGCCGGCTCTGCCTGAGTCCAGTTTAGCGGCTTGGCCCAGTCACTTATCCTACCGGTTTCCCTCCATTCTTTGAAGTATGCGGGTAGGAACCCGGTGGCCCCGAGGGTGGCCTGCAGCTATTATCACTGTCTACTGCTAGGACCCTGGCCAGGAGCGCAGGAGGGACTTCAGTGCCAGGTGGACGCGGTGGCTTCGAGGTACAAAAACCGGGATCTAGGTTCCTGCAGCATCCCTTTGTGAAGTTTCTGAAGGTGCCTTTCTGGGAAGGGTGACCAAGCCCTACTGGTCTCCAGAACCTCTCCAACTCAAGTGCGTTCCTAAGGTAGGCTGAGACAGCAGGGACCAGCGCCCCTCACAGCGTGAGCTCAGCTTAAGGGAGGCAGTTAAGGTAAAGGATGATCACAGGTAGTGTTAGCCCTGAGCCCTGCAACACTAGCAGGTGGAGGCTCAAGGTTGATGACCACTTAGACACATTTACCTTGACTGACCCAGGAAAACAACCGAAAGCGAACTGAACCGCCCTTGTCAAAGGCTGGATGCTGGAAAAATATTGGGTGAGAATTGCATTTCTGTCGGTGTACTTTACCTTCAAAATCCACCTATCCACTTCAACAAGATGCTTTCTTACTAACACATTTGAAAAAAATCTTCCTGGAATTTTAAATTCGGAAAGCAGAGAATTTGGGTTGTTAAAATGAGAACCGATGCAAAGGTGCTGGTGACCATTAGTAAGACAAACATTGCTAAAAAACTCTTTCCTGTGATTGTCAGCCCTACTCAGGGCCTTCCTAGTAAGACTGTCTTAAGACAGTTCATTTTCTAAAAAAGTGTTTTTCAAGTTTAACTGATTAAATTTTGAAGCAATGTCTAATTTTGGAAAAAAAATAAGAGTTTTTGAGTGAGTAATTTTTGTCTTTACCATAACTTTCTTCAGCAAGTATCACAGGGGAATATGGTTTACTAAATCCAGAATATTTTTTAAAATGTCAAATTTCATTCTTGTTAAAGGATTCTTTCCTCCTTTTTAGTCAATGTAAGTATATGTTTAAGTCAATGGTGGATCAATTCATTTTTTCTCATAATTCCTACAATTTTTAAAATTCCTATGCAGTTTGTATTACATAT
>NW_008346293.1:1202731-1204328 GCF_000622305.1 Nannospalax galili | reverse complement strand
GATAGACATTTAGATTGTTTTTGTTTTTTTAATTACATTTCTTTTTTTACAAAGATTTTATTTATTTTTATTTTAAATGTGTGAGTATTTTGCTTGCATGTATGTAAATCTACCACATGTGTGCCTGGTGTAAGCAGGGGCCAGAAGAGAGTGTTAAATTCTCTGGAACTGGAGTTACAAAGGTTTTAGCTGCCATGTGGGTGCTGGGAACTGAACCCAGGTCCTCTGAAAGGGAAGAAACTGCTGAGCTTTCTCTCTAGCCCCTGTTTTTAGTTGTATATGTATATATTATTTGTTTGAGAATTTCCTGCATACATGTTTTCATCAAGTTCCCCTCTCATTCCCTCCAGTTCTTGTCCTTCCCACTCCACTACTCTCTCCCCTATTTCATGTATTCTTTTTCCAAACCCACTGAGTCCACTTAGTGTAACCTGCATGTGCATGGGTGAGGGGCCATCCACTGGAGTATGGATAGGCTCTCAGAGGACATAACCTTGAAGGACATTGATTCTCCTCCTCTCAGCAGCCTTCAATTACCAATAACTCCTTAGCTAAGTGGCATTTTGTAACCACATACCCCATCCATGCCGGGATTTAATCTTGCATGGATCTTGTGCATGCAGTCACAGCCCCTATGAGTTTGTATGTGCAACTGTCCTGTTGTATCTGCAAACCAGTTATTTGTTGTAATCATTCACTGCCTCTGGCTCTTGAAATCTTTCTGCTTTCTCTTTGGCGATGATTCCTGTGCCTGGGGAGGAGGGGAAGGAACATAGATGTCCCATGTAGGGCTGAATTTCACTCCACAATCTCTTACTATCTGTACGTTGACCAGTTGTGGGTCTCTGGTTAATCTTCTGCAAAAAGAAGCTTCTCTGATAAGGGCTGAGATTTGCATTAATCTATGTGTGCAATGATAAGTCATTAGGAGTTGGTTTAAAACTATGTCTGTTTAGCAGAATAATACTAGTAGGTTCTAGGTTCTCCCCTAGTGCTTGTGACTTATCCAGCCACGGGTTCTTGGCCTAGTTAAGGGTGCCAGGCATATCCTTTAATTTAACATAATTTTTAACTTGTGTGTGTGTGTGTGTGTGTGTGTGTGTGTGTTGTGTGTGTGTGTAGGTCAGATTACAACTTGGGGGTGGAAGTTCCCACCTTCTACCATGTGGGTACTGGGGCTCAAACTCCCAAGTCAGGTTTGGCAGCAAGTGTCTCTATCCACTGAGCTATCTTGATGGCTCTGTATTGCTTTCAGTTGGGGCTATTATGAACCCCACTACTAAGAACATTCAACGTCAGTGTTTGTAATTTCACATTTTTTATTTCTTTTGGGTAGATAACTACATATGATAAAATTTTGTCTATCTTTTAAAAGAACATGATAACAAGAATTGTGGTAGAAATTCTGTGTTTACAAAATATGAGATATAGTTTATAAATGGACACATCATGAAATTTACCCCTTTCACAGGCGAATGATTTTTAGAAAGCAACCTCCTATTAATGATTTTTAGAACTTTTACTAAGATGTAAAATAATTATAAAAATCTAGTTTTAATGTATCTTCAGCACTTTGTAAGATCCATTGTACCTATTG
>NW_008346293.1:1196021-1200974 GCF_000622305.1 Nannospalax galili | reverse complement strand
AATGTGAGTGTGTGTGTGTGTGTGTGTGTGTGTATGAGAGAGAGAGAGAAAGAGAGAGAGAGAGAGGAGAGAGAGAAAGTTGGAAAGCCTTTGTTTCCTTTCAATATAGAGCTCAAATAGACAAACAACTTTCAAAGAAATGTTACAATATTTCCCAATAATATTTCTTACTTAATGGTTTGTTTGAGAGTGAATGAAGCTTAATCAATGCTAAATTTTCATTTAAGATGAGACTGCTCATTTGAAATTTGTATTTCCAGATATTTATAACTGTCAGTTTTGTGTGGCTTGACAATAAATTTGGTGGGCTTTCCATTTTTTCACTGCAAAAAATTTGAATTATGAAAAAAAGTTTTCTCTTCTGAGTGTCAAAAACAATTGATACTGAATTATAAGTACTAATTGATCTATTGAAGGTATGGAAATCTAAGACCCTAGATTCAGTAATTACATCAAAAAAAATCACATAGTAAGAGTAAATTCAAGACTGTAGACCTCCCTTTTTAGAACTTTTTCAGTTGGTACATGCTTTCTTAAATCCTTTTGCTCTCAGATGTTTTCATATGTTTTGTGTCATTACAAGTTAATAACATTTCACAAAAAGAATTCTAGGTCAAGCCCCTGTACATGTCTGTAAAACCCAGAGTAGTTATTACTTTTCTTCTTACTAGAAGTACAACTGGTTTTGAGAGATGAAACAGTTTCTACTTTCCACTCAAGAAAGAGAAGTTTATGTTCCAGTTCTCAGTGGCAAATTCGGTTTGCTGCATCTGCCCATGTATGGTGCATGCTGCGGACTTTACAGAGAAGAATGTGTTTGCCAGTCACTCACAGTCTTAATATGACAGTGTCCAGGAGCTGGGTTCTTTCTTGGATAAGAGAGTTGAGAGATGTAGAGATAAGAATGAAACAATTGGGATTGTGTCTCTCCCTGAACAGGAGGGGGTAATCCCACTCAGGAATCTTGGATTAGTTAGAAACAGGGCTCCTCAGACAATAAAGAGGCCAAGGGAACAAGCATGCTTTAGAACAAGTAATGTAGAGCCAAGACATCTTTTAGACCTGTGCTTAGGAGCAGTAGTTGAAGCATCTGGCAAAGGACAGGTGGGCAGGGAAGCCTCCCTGGACTCTCTCTCCCACATGCCTCACCTCCTTATAAGTCCCAAAATCTGCTGTGTTTATGAAAGCAGAGCATGGGTTATTGTGTGTGTTCATTTGGGAGTTAAATAAGAGAGAAACTGAAGTCCAGTGTGACAGAAGAAAAGAAAGGGCCACACATTCTTCCTGTACATACTTGTATTCTAGTGATCACAAAATAAGCCACTTCTACATTAATTTTTATGCACCGAGTTAACACTTCTCAAGGAGAAAATAAAGCTTTCCTTCTCTTTCCTTCTCTCTTCCTTTCTCAGTCTCTTTCTCTCCCTGTGTATAAATAAAAATGGTTTATAACTCAGGCAATTATGTTAGTTTCTTATGTTTGTTTATTTTTTAAATGAAAATAAGTACTTTTATTGTGGAGCCTCTGGAGCAAGGTGTAATATTAAACTCAAGCTGTTGAAATAAGACCCCTTTGCCTGCCCTTCACAAAGAGGTCTTTCAGATAAAACAAAAAACATATTATGGACAAGGTGGATTTTTGTCATGCTCTGAAGGTTTGTAAAGACTATCAAACCCAAAGAAGAAGTTACAAAAGATGGCACTTCCTCAGACACCACTTTGCTTGCCAGTACCCCCCGCCCCGCCCAGAAGAAGGATGTCTCTCACCATTCTGTGTGCTGAAGAACTGGAAGAACTTTTCACAGAAGTGAAAATTTAAACCAAAAAACAAAAAACCTCATCTAAGTCTTCTAAGTAATCTAAGAAGTTGTGTATGCTGTCCACTGCTCCTGTTTGTAGGGGGTTATATTTGAAGATGTTCAACAGACTATCGTAACAGTCTAAGCAAGCAAACATTTCTTTTTAAAATATTTTATTTATGATTTTTTATGTGTATGAGTGTATTGCCTGCATGTAAGTGCACCTATGTCGTGCAATGCCTGAGGAAAACAGAAGAAGGCATCAGATCCCCTGGAGCTGGAGCTATGGATGGTTGGTAGCCACTGTGTATATTCTGGGAATTGAACCCAGATCATCTGCAAGGGCAGCCAGTGCTCTTAACCGCTGAGCCATCCCTCCATCCCCACAAGCAAACATTTCTAACAATTAAGGCAACCAAAATGAGGAAGGATGAACAATGTTCAGATTCCAGATGTATTAGCATCTGAAAATGATTAGGCATGATGACAGCTGGATGTGAAATTAGGGAAGGGGGAATGAAGGATACTTCATTCTTGGTCTGAGGTTGCAGGCTGACACAGTTTATGAATGTGGCAATTTGAGAATGGGAACAGATTTGGTGGTGTACTGAATTGTATCGCCCCTAAATTTTTGTCCTTTCAAGAACCTCAGAATGTGACCTTATGTGAAAATTAGAACCTAGCTCAGGAGTAAAAGGCAAATCAGGAATAAGAGATCTGAGATACAATTCTATTGGAAGGTCAGGAGATACAGATTACTCGGTGCTGGCATGTAGGATACATGAGGAGGCTTTCTATGGTAAGAATGCAGAATGGAAAGCAAACAGGGTGTGCCCTTGGGAGCCCAGGAGAAGCAGGAAAGAGCATTGTCATAGCAACAGGTACCCGCAGAGCTTCAAAATGTCTAAATGTTCAACAGATCATAGCTGTAGGAGTAATAGAAGGAAAAGGGTTAAATGAACTTTTGATTCAACAAGTAGAAAATTGAAGTAAGGCTTTAGGACTGTGAGGAAGTAGAACTAAATAGGGAGTAAGGAAATGGGTCTGCCATGTTGAATACCCATCCAAGTATCACAGGTGATAATGACAGGGAAAGCTCGTTAGATAGGAGGATCAGGACACAGAGTCAAATTAATTTTTATTTAATGTTTAAAGGAGAATTTACTAGTGTGGAGGAGGTTGCAGATATAGAAAAGATAGTTTACAAAACTGTTTTCCAAAGGAAGGGGTTAGATTAAGGGCGAAAGTGGGAGTCACAAACACCTTTTAAATCTTTTAATAGATGTTTGAAATTTTTCAGAGGGATAATTACTGTATTTTTCATAGATATCACTGTATATGCTAAGGGAAGGGAAATTACTATTTGCTGAGCAGCATGTCAGGCATCAAATTAGATATGTTCATGTACTTTATTTAGTCTTCAAACAGAACTGGTATTATGGCTCGGTTATAGATGAACAGGTAAAGAGAACATCTGTCTGGTCATTCATTTCACTAGTTATTTTGTTTGTGGCAAATGTGTGTATATGTGTGTGCAGTTATTTTGTGTGTGGTGTATGTGTGAATACATGTGTGTGCAGTTATTTTGTGTGTATACATGTGTATGTGGGTGTACTTGCCCACATGAAGGCCAGAGGTTGATATTGGTTTCTTCTTTTATTGTTCTTCACCTTACTTTTTGAGACAGGGTTTCTCACTGAACCCAGAGCTTACTCTGCTAGGTTGACTGACCAGTGAGCCACTGGCTCTGACAGTCTCTGTCCCCAGTACTACAAGTGATACAGACTCACTCTGCACCAAAATTTATGTCTGTGCTAGAGATCCAAACTTAGATCCTCATGTTTGCCCTGAAAGTACTTTAGCTGAGGCATCTCCCCAGCCCCTGTCTAGTCATTTAATTAAAAGTTTCATCCATTTTTTCACTGGTGCTTAAATCCAAAGCTTTGGACCCCTGGAACTTGAACTGAATTAAAATAAGATAATTTATCATATAGGCCATTCTTAAAAGTCACTGCTGAGTGTGACACACATTTAGCTCTCATATGACTGAAAAAAGTAGTGTGATAATGTGGACAGCACCACTACTGTGTTCTGTACTGGCCAACATTCCATGCCACTGAAGTAAACCACTCATCTCTGGTGTGTTATTTTGTCCCATATAGACTTCACCATGGGAAAATTAAACCAGTCTATACCAGGACAAGCCTTTGTTTTTATTCACGTGCATCAAGAGAGATGGGAGAGATTTTTGGGGGAAATGAGGAAGAGTAGATCTGGGCCAGCTCCCTGAGACACTGAATGTTAACCTAAGAATGTTCACCTTCCCAAAGCCCAGCATAGCTTATTCTCCTTTAGAATCCCATGTTTTTGGTTCTAGTTTGAATGTTTCAAAAGGAAAAATGAATCTTATAGTTTTAACTGAAAAATTAGAGGAAACAGAAAATATATATATATATATATTTACCTAATTCCTTAAAAATGTATGTTGTGCAATGCCACAGAGGTCAGAAGAGGGTTTCAGATTCCCCTGGAACTGGAGTTAGTGATGGTTTGTAGTTGCAGTGTGGGTGCTGGGAATTGAACCCGGGTCCTCTGATATCAATTTTTGAAAAGCTTTTCATATTACCTGTCAATTATTATTCATCATGTTAGCTGATCTTTCCTTTATGTAGGTTTTATCACAATGTGATTCAACCAAAATATAAATTAAGTCTAATTACAATATTAAAAAATATCCAAAGTATTTTACCTAAGGGTTATTAAAAGTTAATTTTGTTAGTTTAGTTCTAAAATTGAAAAAATACTTATTATTTTTATTTTATGTGTATGAGTGTATTACCTGCATGTAGGTAGGTGCACCTACTTACATGCAGGTGTTCATTGTACAATGCCCACAGAGGTTAGAAGAGGGCATCAAATCCCCTAGAACTGGAGTTACAGACAGTTGTTAGCTGCCATGTGGATGCTGGGAATCAAACCCAAGTCCTCTGCAAGAGCAGCATTGCTCGTAACCACTGAATCATCCAACCCTTATTTCTAAAAATTGTGTCATAAAACTCATGGTTTAAGCACATTTAAATATTTTATTCCATTTCTAATATTTAATATTAATTATTTAATATTAATTGTTTCAAATCTGGGAACTTGCACATGT
>NW_008346293.1:1193472-1195977 GCF_000622305.1 Nannospalax galili | reverse complement strand
TAATTGTTTCAAATCTGGGTACCTTTGCACATGTGTAAAGATATATTTTCACATTAATGTGGTCATCATACACAGTTTTTATTCTAATTTTCACTCCTCTTACACTTGTTGCCAAGGGTAAAAATGAGTAGAAGCAATAAATTTGAAAAAGTAAATAGCACTTGTCATATTAAAGGAAATCAGCCTAGGAAACAGTTTTGTCTAGGTAAATTTTGGATATTAAGGGTATGAATCAAGACATTTCCTAGTGCTTTACACTGTGCCTTGTAATCACTGATTTATCATAGAACTAAGAAAAAAATAGTAAACCTAAGCCATAAAAACACATTGTTTTAGCCCATCAGCAACATCCAAATGCAGAGTGCAATTTGTCCAAGCACCACTTGCAAGCTATTATAAATTCTGCACCACAAAACACAGATGTGAAAATTTAGTGGAATATTTTTTTTCTTAGCTCATCTGTCTCAACTACGTATCATAGGAAAGTATACTAATAAGCACCTAAAATATAAGCAAGTTTTAAACTTTTGTATTTTGAAATAGTGTTTTTGAATGGATTATTTATTTATTTATTTTTGTCTTTTTGAGACAGGGTCTCCCTGTAGTACCAGCTGTCCCTATGTAGACCAGGCTGGCCTTGAACTCACAAAGATCTGCCTGCCTCTGTCTCCCAAGTGCTGGGATTAAAGGCATGTGCCACCATGCCTGGCCTTTATTAATTTTAGTTTATGTGTATGAGTGTTTTGCCTACATGTATCTAAGTACACCATATGTGTGCAATACCCATGGGGGCCAGAAGAGGGCATCAGATCCCGTGGAACTGGAGTTCTAGATGGTGGTTGTGAGCTACCGTGTGGGTGCTGGGAACTGAATCAGGGTCCTCTGTAAAAGCAGCCAGTGCCTTTAACTGCTGAGCTATCTCTCCAGCCTCAAAAGTTGAAATATTGAAGTTAATTGTCTTCATCTTCATTTTAAAGCTGTATGGTATCATTTTATGGCAATTATATGACATTTTGTTTCCTTTCTTTCCAGATGACCTTTACATATATTGTGAATTGAAACAAGGTCTCATTATGTAACCCTGCCTAGCCTAGAATTTGCTATGTATTAACCAGACTTGAACTCACAAAAATTCACTTGCCTCTGTCTCCATAGTGTTAGAATTAAAGGCATGTGTGACCACACCTAGAAATTGTGAATATTTTAAGGACCATAATAATCATCCATATTACAAAAAATCATGTCAAATTAACATAAAGAGAAGAGCTTATTGAATTTATGAAACTGAAATACCTAGCTTTTAATTACAGTTTGCTGAATTTAAGTTATTTGGGAAGGAACCAGCTTCTTTCTACCGCCGGATTCTACTGTTTTTCAATTTGATTTTATTCTCAAGCTCTGCTCACTGACAAAATAGCTATCAACAGTCCTAGACCGAATTTCTCAAGTACAATTTCAAAGGAAAAAGTGTATCTCTACCCAGGGCTTTAGTACCTGTTCTAAAATGGATAAACTTGTACCACAAAGCAATCCTTGAAGCAACGGAGGTGACTGGGAAAATGTAATAAGCAAATATGAGTCACAGCGTCTAAACCAGCCACTGTGATTGGGGTGTGAAGTTTGGGTTGTCAGGTCTGGGCTTTCGTACCATTCTTGGAAACAACTGAATCTGATAGAGTGTGATGAGAGAAGTGAAGCCTCTGTAAAGGAGAGGTTGAGCAGGAAAAATACGGCCGTCCTCCAACCTGGGAACAAATAGGTGTAAAAGAAGCCAGAGGTACAAAGCAGGCTTTGGTTCGATCTGTAAGATTGTTTTAGGTGTAAAACTATGACCATTATTAATATGTAGGGTTTAATTTTTAATTTATTTTATTTTTAATTGTGAGTGTGTGTGTGTGTGTGTGTGTGTGTGTGTGTGTGTGTGTGTGTGTGTGCTTGGTCTTTCTGAGACAGGTTTTCCCTGTACCCTCAGCTGGCTTGGAACACTCTGTGTAAATCAGGCTGGTCTCAGTCTCACAAAGCAGCCTGTGTCTGCTTCCGGAGTGCTAGGATTAAAGGCCTGAGCCATCACACCTGGATAGCGAGTGCGTTTTTAATGACATTTATTTGGACTAAACAGCAGTATTTTTTTTCATATCTTGATTATTTTTTACTATATTCTTTGTAGTTTAGGCTACAAAATAAGTAAGTTTTGTATAAATAAATCTTGCTCAATATACTCCTCTCTAATCATTAATGAATTTAATTATATTTTGTACTCAAATAATAATTTGAAAATAAATACAAAAGAAGAAAGAAGGAATCTTCTTTATATAATTATACTTGTGACTAACATGAGAAAATATGAACAAATGATTTTGGAGATAGTAACATAAGAAAGCCATTAAACTGCAAACCTTTGTTACATAGCCAACTCAACTTTTAATTAGTCATATGATTGTGGAGAAATTTCTTAATTTCTTGAGATTTGAGTTACACAGTTACACCAAATGAAGAACACAAGTT
>NW_008346293.1:1183507-1193378 GCF_000622305.1 Nannospalax galili | reverse complement strand
GGTCTCCCTGTAGCCCCAGCTGTCCTGGAACTCACTACGTAGACCAGGCTGGTCTTGAACTCATAGATATCCGCCTGCCTCTGCCTCCTAAGTGCTGGGATTAAAGACGTGCGCCACCACGCCCGGCTGATAATTTCTTTTTTTAATGCTATATCCACCCATTCACTTTTCAGGTTCATGTCTGAGAGAAGCTATAAATGTTTATTTAAAAGTTTAATGAAATTTGAAACTCTGTACATGCATTTCTGGGATGAACAGTTGGCTAAATTTGAATATATGCCTATTTAAAAGCATCCTCGTGTATTATTGAGTGATTTATGCAAACAGGAATGAGTGAGACTGCATCTTGTCCATCAGGTGCTTAGAATTCTGTCTGCCCTCAATAGATAATGGAAGATCATAAGTGTAACTATCCATATATGTAGAGCATAGTGGGTTTGAGGAAAGAAACAGAAAGTGTTGAGGTGCTTTAAACAAGATGAACTTCAAGGCTAATCAGAAAGGCTGCACAGAAGAGATAATAGTTGAGGCTGCTTTTGAAGATTTGATGGCAATTCAATGAATAGAGATAAACATTCTTGAATAAGGAAGTAGCAAGAACAAAGGTCCAAATACAGAAGAATAAGAGAGAGTTGTGTGCAGTATTTGAGGCCCAGAGAAAAAAAAGAGTGGAAGTAGAGATTGTGGCCGTTGTGGAGAACCTTACATGCCAAGTTGAAGACTTTGTGTTTAAATTTGTAATTAATGGGAATTTTTCCCTCATTAGTACTGTACTATGTGAATCCAAAACCACTTTGACTGGTTGTTTATATGTGGACAAACCATGTATATATGACCATTTCTTTTCTATAATGAAATGTATATGGATATACAGATTATATATATGTATATATACATATATATGCATATATATATAGAGAGAGAGAGAGAGAGATACTGAGAGAGAAGAAATGGTCATTGGTAGAATTAATAAAGTACTAGAGGATTTTGGTTCATTGCTTATTAGGTCAGGATTGATAATACCAACTGACTTCTCTACAAAGACAGTATATAAAAAGAAACAAAACACAGTGCCTTTGCTTAGTACTGTATTATTTTCTACAAGTTTCTTATCTTTTTTGCACTTTTAATGTATTTATAGCATAGGGATAAAAAGATGTTATAAAGGTTAAGCTGCAATTTTAAAAATAATGGTCTATCTAGGGACATAGCACTTTCCTCAGTTTAAACCTAGTGCTTGTAGACTGGAGCCAAGGAGGTGTGTGTGTGTGTGTGTGTGTGTGTGTGTGTGTGTGTGTGTAGAAATTTTCACCTTAACACAATCTAAGAGAGAGTTCCAAAGAAAAGTGCTCTTACTGTCTTCCATCAGACTCAGAAATATATCGGTATGATTAAGTCTAGAGCCAAGATGATTTTTGTTTCTTCAGAATTTTATAATCACCTTAAAAATCTATGTACATTTTAATTTCCAATACATGTATTTTAGTTTCATGTGTGTGTTTTAAGCTACACACTGTCAAACAAAGCTGTGCAGATAAATGGCGTTTATTACGTGTTTGTGATTTTGCACTGCACTGCTCTGGTGACTGTTCCTAACAGCTCTGGTTTCCTAGTGGGAGAAGCATGACTTAGAGGTGTATGGAACCAGCAACTCGTAATCAGATTAAAAATTCTCTCTATATCTCTCAACATCAGCAGGTTAATAATTCAGATTTCTACTATTTAGTACTTGTGTTCAAGTTAATTCTAGTATGAAAGTATTCAGTCGATGTGTTGCACAAGAATAGGCAGGGAATTAAGATGCTTGGGCAATAAACAGACAAATCCATAAAATGAGACTTATGTGTATCTCCAGAGGTGGTGAAGGAGAAGGTTGATAGCCGTGTGATGAGGTTGGTGGCTAGATTGATGGGCTTCTGTGCATTCTTTGCCCATGTTCCTATTTAATTTTCCAGTTAGCACTTTGAAACAGGCAGATATTAAGTAAATGCTGTTTTGTGATTTTTTTTAATGATTTAACTCAGTATAGTTCTTTCCCACTTTTTTGCTAACTTTAAATTAATGTTTGTATTATTTCCCTTACTCTGGTTGCACCAAAGATTCCTACATAAACTAGATGTACAAAATTTGATTTAAGAGTTGTTGATGGGGGCTGTTGAGAATGTTCAGTTAGTAAAAGTGTTTGCTTTCAAGTCTGACGCCCTGAGTTCGATCCCCAGAAGCCCCCTGGTGGAGAACCAATCCCAGCAAGTTGTCCTCTGCCCTCCACATGAACTCCTTAGTGCATGTGCACCAACACCCCCAATAAATAGTAAGTGTAGGAAGCAATTAAAAAAACTTTTTTTTTTTAAAAAAAAGTGCTGATTGGGGGCTAGGGAGGTAGTTTAGTTGGTAGATTGCTTCTCTATCATACACAAGGCTTATCCTCAGTACCACAACATAAACAAGACATGGTGACATGTGCCGGCAATCCAAAGCACTTGGGAGCTGACGGATCCAACTTGGGTGGGAGAATCAGAAATTCAAGTTAATCCTTGGTCACGTAGCAAGTATGAGGCCAGCTTGGAATACAAAGAAAGTAACAAACGTGAAACACAAACATGAACAAAAAACAAGAAGCAATTCTTGATTAAGATGATTAAATTATGTTTCTGAGGTGGGATCCTGATCAGTTTTGGGGACTGGCTCCTGACTATGTAGCTCCTTTGAGTTTTATGTCATTGTGGTTAGAATAAGAGGAACAGAGGCTATGGATGCACGTCAGTGGCAGAATACCTGCCTAACTTGCCAAGATCCTGGTTTGGATCTCCAGTACTCAAAGAAATGAAAAAGAAAAGAGAACAAAAAGAATACAGGCAACCAGATTATTTTATCCTTTTTACTGCATGATTTATGTCATTTTAGGGATATCTGATTATTTACATTTCTTCATGATTATTTAGGAAGAAGACAAGTGTCAGGAGATTGAGTCTTTGTTTTGATTTTTAATGCATTATGTTGTTTTCCATCCTTGATGTATCTTATTGACCACTTAGGAGATAGAAAAAGTAAAAAACTAAAAGGTTCTCAATCTTCATGTATTTTACAATTTTGCCTATAAACACTGATCTATAATCAATAATAAATTATATCATGGGTACCTCCTTAATTCCAAGGAATAGGCTATGTCCCAAGAAAATCAGTTGGGCAGAATATGGTCTCAGTTCTTGAAGAACATGTAAATTAATGGGAAGATAAATACTTGCAAAACAAAGTGACTAAAGTCACTGTAGCAGTAGGAATCAAGTATGAGCATGCTCAAGTGTGTTCATCAGTAATCTTAAAATCAGGGCCAGTTTGCTCTGAGGAGGTTGACATTATTGCCAGATCTTGAAAGATAACCAGTAGTTTCTCAAGTAATGCGTTCTGGGAAGAAGAAAGAGATTTGATGTGCAAGCTGTGTTCAAGGAACTGTGACTTATTCAACATAATGGAGCATGTGTTGTACGGGACAGCAGCAGATGTGGCTGAAGTTGGACAGGAAATAGATTGAGAAGTGCCTTCCATATCATGCTAGATGTACTTGGGCTTTACTAAAAGTTTGGCGTTAGGACTGTAATGGAATCTTGTCTGTGCTGCGGTATAGTGGCTAATGTGTGCGATCCTCTGAGTGCATCCCTCTTCCTCTACAGCAGAATTTGGGACCATCAAATGAAAAGAGGACAGAGCTGAACTCATGTTTAGATAAAGTTCTTAGATTCATCATCTAGGTGATTACCTTTAACGTGTAGGTTAGATACAGAAAAATATGACTAACTTAGGTTTGTTGAATTTTAAGGTGTGGAACTATGGAGACTTTTAGACTAAAAATGTAAATGTGGATTTAACTATGCATATGAATTCAAAGTTCTGTCTAGAAAATGCTATGATGAACTAGAGTTGTATGTTCATATATTTTGTCAATTTTAAAATCCTCCCTCCCTCCCTGCCTCCCTCCGTGTCTCCCTTCCTTTGTTATCTCTTCTTTCCTTCTCCCTTCCTTCCTTCTTTTCTTGCTGATAGAGTCTCACTATGTAGCTCAACCTGGTCCCTTACCAACATCCTTCTATATCAATCTCCCAAGTACTGGGATTATAGCCATGTGTCCCCATATCCAGCTGCACAGTTTTTCATGAGTAATGTGGTTTAATTCTTGTTTCCCCGACCTTTCTATTAGCAGAAAATAGGCAAGTAGTTAAATTCTTTGAAATGATGAGAGCTTTTAAAGTCATATTTTAAATGTGATTTGATAAATGTTGGCTTCATTTATTATGTATTTTAGTACTTAGATTTTTGTTACAGATTTTGCTTCAGTTGCTTTAGTTTTTCTGACAGATTCTGTGAGTCTCCAAGGATAGATTTTTCAAATCAAGGATATATTCAAGGTACCCTTCAGGCTAGAAACTAATTCTGGCCTGATTTTTATTTGGCAACAGTGGAGAACTTTCTGAGAAACATGTGTATACATTATGTAACTAGTCACTTACAGAAGCAGGTGCCCCTAGCCTCCTGTTAACCTGGCCCTCTTGAGAGCCATTGAGCTGGGAGTGGCTTGGGAACAGCTGGGTAAAGCAGTACTGTTGCCTAGCAGTCCCTGTAGAGCAGACATAAGGAGTTGTTGCTGAGCAACCAGGGGGCTCTTGGTGGCACATCATCCCCCATGGAGTTTGCAGTGGTGGAGGGTCCACCCTCCTTGGGAGGAGCAGTACATGCTGGCAAGGGACCAAACCTCCCTCAGAGGCTCAGGTTGTTAACAGTAAGTACCTTACCTTAGCATCAAGGAGATAACTTTATGTTCTATGAACATACATATCATTTATGGAGCTGTTGATGTAAACTGAATTAAATATAAACTCAAATCTGGGCAGGTAGTGGTGGCAGCTGGAGTTCTCATTCAAATACTTTGAGTCTAGCTTTTCTGCCCTTCAGGCTTAGCTGCAAGGTAAGTTTTCTGGGTCAGTGAGATGTAAGTTTTCATTGGGCTGCATGAAGTATGTAATGTTCCCTGTTAACACTGTTTAGCTAAAGCAAATATTTACATTGGAGAAAAATTAGCAAGCTAATTCTAGTCTGGTCAAATGGCCCTGATAGCATAGTATTTGATTCAATATCAATATAGTTGCTACTAATATTTGAGGTGCTCTGTGAGTCTTCTTTCTATATAGAAAGGTCAGAAAATAACAATTTACCAGGAAGTTATCTTATTTTTACTGTTTACATAGTACATAAATTACTCTTCAAGAGAGTTGATAAAATCTTGAAGCTTATCAGCTCTCTGAAGAAGCCAAGTTCTGCTTTGAGAAGGCAATATTTCTGTGTTGAGCAAAAGTTTCTCCTGAAGACTCAAGTGTGTTCTAAAGGTTGAGATACAGTGCTGTGGATATCCTGGGATAATTTTAGCTTCTTTGTTGGTAATAGGGTCAGCACTCTCTACTTGAGTTGTACTATTCCGTTGTAAATACTTAAAAATTTAAAAACTCCTTCAAGGCTTGCCTAGAGATATCTTTAACATACATACTTGCACAGCAATGTGTCTAAGGTTGTTCAGTGAGAGCATTGTTGAGGTATATGCAAGTAGTCATAGACAATTGTCTTTCTAAGATGCTTCACACGATTTTTATCCTGTGTGTTTTTATGATCGGCAGGGACATTGTATTTTTCTTGTATCAGTTCTTCTAACTCTAAAGCACATGGAATATAGTATTGCTAGGAATTGTTCTATGTGACTTAAAATAGGCCATTTGAAAATTTAAAACTAAGTTTTAAGTTAGCATATAAAAGATTTCCTTATGACATTTATACATACGTATATAAATGCTATAAGAAACATTATATATGTATATAATTATGCCATAAGGAAAATTATATATATATACATATAAAATTATGCCTTGCTCTGATTCATTGGCCTTCTCCTGATCCTCTCCTCTAGCCCCTCTTTCCTCTTCCCACATACTCCATCCCATTCTCACATGTACCCCATTACTCTCTCTTTCTTTTGCCTCCATTCTCTCATGGTCCCCTTTCTACTTTCATAATCTTTTATAAATATAAATATATGTATATATTTAAATTTAGGCTCTGCATATGAGAGAAAATGTGTGATTTTGTCCTTCTGAGTGTAAGTTCCATTCACCTCCTTGCAATGTCATGATTTTACTTTTCTTTATGGTCAAATAAAATTTTACCATATATATGCACCATTTTTATGCATTTTATGTTGATAAACATATAGAGTGATTCTAGCAACTATAATATGATATATTCAACTATGAAGGCTATTTTATGTACTGGGTGGCGTAGGCTGACCCAGAAAGTTTAGTAACTTGGCCAAAGGTAGACTATAAATTTATGATCAGAAAATTTGTTTTCAAAACCTACATTCTTGGACTGGAGAGATGGCTCAGCAGTTAAGAGCACTGGCTGCTCTTGCAAAGGACCTGGGTTCAATTCCCAGCCCCCATATGGTGGCTAACTACAGTTCTAACTGATCTGACTCCCTCTTAGGCTCTGCATATGAGAGAAAATGTGTGATATTTGTCCTTCTGAGTGTAAGTTCCATTCACCTCCTTGCAATGTCATGATTTTACTTTTCTTTATGGTCAAATAAAATTTTACCATATATATGCACCATTTTTATGCATTTTATGTTGATAAACATATAGAGTGATTCTAGCAACTATAATATGATATATTCAACTATGAAGGCTATTTTATGTACTGGGTGGCGTAGGCTGACCCAGAAAGTTTAGTAACTTGGCCAAAGGTAGACTATAAATTTATGATCAGAAAATTTGTTTTCAAAACCTACATTCTTGGACTGGAGAGATGGCTCAGCAGTTAAGAGCACTGGCTGCTCTTGCAAAGGACCTGGGTTCAATTCCCAGCCCCCATATGGTGGCTAACTACAGTTCTAACTGATCTGACTCCCTCTTCTGACCTCTGTGGGCATTGCATGACATGGGTGCACTTACATACATGCAGGCAATACACTCATACACATAAAATAAAAAAATAATTTTTATAAACCCCTATTACTCATTATAATATGCCATAAGTACTATATTATTTCATGAGTGTAGCTCAGTCAGTACTTACAATTTGATCTTGGTAGGTTGTGATGAATAAATGGAATAAAGTGTAAAGTGTTGAGCAAGATTCATGACCCAGAACAGATGTTTATTAAATGCTGGAATTCCTTTATCTCTTTTTCTGACAAGTAGCAGCAACAAAATAAACAGGGGTTCATTCTGGGTACCTGAAGTGTCAAAGCATTTTCAAGTGGATCACTGAGTTACCATCTGGCAACATTTTCGAACTTTGGGTCAACTCTAACAAACCACTATGTCAGTAAAATCACTTGAACAATGTGAGAAATTAGAAAGCTTGCATTTGAAATTAGAAAGCCTGAATTTTATTTGCCTATTAAAAATATAGTATTAGCTTGAATCTAAGAGAGAGATGAATGTTTTAACTATTTGTGTTAACTGGTACTTTACATCTTTACTTAACACGACTACACCTCTGATTCTTACTTATTCTCATGAGTTCCTCTTAATAAAGCCTTAATCTATTGACGCTTTTAGTATTTGAACTGAATTTTCAGATAAATTAAAGCTATAAATAAGAATTAATAATAAATAAATGAATAAAATAAATTAAAGCTATCAATAAAATGCCTATTTTAGTCACTATTTCTCTCTGTCTCTGTCTCTCTGTCTCTCTCTGTCTCTCTCTCCTTCTCTCTCTCTATATATATATAGATAGATAGATAGATAGATAGATAGATAGATAGATAATCTCAACTGGCCTTGGTGCAACCCTTCTTCCTCCAAAATAACACAGATCAAAGTCAAAGGTCAAATCCTTCTAATGGATTTCCTAGCTATGAAATCCTAGACAAATTACTGAACATTCCTGAGTTTTATTTTTGTCATTTGTGAAATGGAGATCTTAGAATTTGTAGCAAAGGTTTAAAAACACAGTGCATATCCTTTACACACTCATAGCTAGGGATACGAACTACTGAAACTTCTCACTTCTGTGAAGTACTGCTTATGTGTAGAGTCAACATAGTTTATTGCAATACACTCTCAGACTTATCTCTTACAAACTCAACTGCAGCGTCTTCTGCTTAGCTTTAAGATTTCTTATAAACTAGTCTGATCCAATAATCCATATTTCTCACAATTTATATTCTCTTTTCTGTGATCAATGTCTTTTCAGTTTCTTGTCTACATTATGACTAGTTCTACCTTCTCTTACCTGGGGCTCACTAGTGTACATCTAGAAAAGTCTAGGGTAGAAAGGAAAACTGAGTTCATGAGCAAACAAACAGCTGGAATGCTTCTTCCAGTTCATCCCAAATGGAAACACTGGGCAAGTTCTATATATCCTGCAGTGAACTTTTACTGGATGTCACCTCTTTGTCTGAAGGCAGTTCTCAAGGAATTTGCAGATGGTGTCTATTAGTTCCTATCAGTGGGGGAAACCAGTGGCTCAGTCCTAAAGGGGACATTTGGTAGCACACCACAGTGTCATTTATATCCATTTCATAATGTTCTCCCTTTTGTATTATATCTGAATAAAACTTTATTCCACTATATTGCCCAGAAAAAGCAAATATATGCCCAGGCTGAAATGTGTTAAATGTGTATATAATATAATATGTACTGCATTAAATAGGAAAAGTTCAGCAGGAGCCAACTGAAAGAGCTCCCAAATGGCCAAATCTAGAACAATGTAAAAAATATAAAGTGCTGTTAGATTATAACAAAGTAAACATAAATATTAATGAGCTCATGCTGTTATGAATAAATGATTAAATTAAAACAGGAAAGGAGATAAATCTCTTGTGTAGAGGAATTTTAAATAATTTATGAGGGGGGCATGTCAGAGTAGCAAAAAGCTCCATAACAAAAGAAAAGAAGAAAGAGTACATGAAGTTATCAGAAAAAAGTAATGGGAAGATATGGGAGGAGTTGGAGGGGAGGGGTGGGCATGGATTTGATCAAAATACCTATATGCATGTATGAAATTCTCAATAAATTATTTTAAAAAGAATTTTAAATAATTTATATAGCTACTCCGGCCTTCAGGAGGTGGAAAACAACTCTCTGCTTAGTTATGGGCTACTCACAGTGACTTCTCAAAAAATTCAGTGGAAAACTGTGGGGGGGCTCAAAGTTAGTGTATAGTGGAGAAACCTGACAAATACTGTCTCAGATCACTATCTATAATGATGTCATAGTGGTATCATGTCACCCTTGATATGATGCAAAGGACATGCCACTTTGGTTCTGTGGTCTTCCTCCCTAAACTATATAACCCCAGTCTAATCATAAGAAAAACATCAGACAAATTTCCACTGAAGGTCGTTCTACAAAATACCTGATACCTAGCAAGATGGCTCAGTGGGTTTAAAGCTCTTGCTTGGCAAACTTGACAATCTGAGTTCAATTCCCCAGTCCTACTGTGGAATGAGAGAATCAACTTCTGAAAGTTGTCTTTGACTTTTACACACAGACTATCATATGCTTGTACACACAGAGACACACACCAAAACAAAATACCTGATTAGTACTTTAGTACTTCTCAAAACTGTCAAGGTTGTCAACAAGGAAAGTTTAAGAAACTGTCACAACAAATAGGGGTGTGATGATTAAATGTGATGATGCAATGTAATATTATGGATAAGATTCTGGGATTTGAAAAAGATGTTACGTAAAAACTGAGGAAATAAATAATTGAAAAAAATAGAAAGTATGGACCTTAATTGGCAATAGTGTATCAATATTGGTTCGTTAACTGAAGCAAATGTACTGTAGTAACCTAAGATACTAACAGCAGGGAC
>NW_008346293.1:1161575-1181575 GCF_000622305.1 Nannospalax galili | reverse complement strand
CATCAAATCCTCTGGAACTGTAGTGATGGATGCTGTTAGACACCATATAGGTGCTGGGAACCAGGCCTGTGTTCTAGGCAAGAGCAACCAGTGCTCTTAATTACTGAGCTCTCTCTCTAGACCCTATTTCTTTTCTTTTTCTTTTTTTTTTTTTAATTTGTATGAGTGGATTGCCTGCATGTCAATAAGTGCACCCGTGTCATGCAATGCCTGTGGAGGACAGAAGAGGCCGCAGGAACCCCTGGAACTGGAGTTATGCACAGTTGTTAGTGGCCATGTGGGTGCTGGGATTCAAACCCAGCTCTTCTGCAAGAACAACCAATGTTCTTAACTGCTGAGCCATCTCTCCAGGCCCCATTTCTTTTTTTCAAAATTATTTTTATTTTATGTGTATGAGTTTGTTGCCTGCATACATGTAAGTGCATCCATGTCATGAAATGCCTACAGAGGTCAGAAGAGGGCATCAGATCCCCTGGAACTGGAGTTAAGGACAGTTGTTAGCTACCATATTGTGTAATGTGACTGAGGAAAACAATGGCCTTGCTCCTTGGCACTGGAATTCAAAGACAGTTGCAGCAGTGGATATATCATCTGTTCAATCACATTTTAGAAAGGTTGACACTCACCTAGAGAATCAATTTGCAAAGGAAATTTGAAAATGTGAAGAATAATGTGCATCTTGCTATATTGTCTCTTTAGCTACTTAGTAAGAATGTCTCTGGCTACTTTATTTCTATAATTTTCTACTACTATAGAAAATTTTCTATTATATTCTATTTAGAGAAAAAGTAAAAAATATGGGGCATTTCGTTGTTATAAATGAGCTGTTTTTGCTCAAGAAACTACTTGTTCATTTCTAGAAGGAACAATAAACTAGAGACATTCATCTTTATAAATTTTATCCCCCTACTTTTTAATCCTTCAGGGGTCATGATATTCTGAAAACCACTCAATCAAGAGAAATCTGGGGAGGAAAGAAACTATAAAGTCATCAAAGTCATACTAAGGGAGAAAAGATACAGGTAAGTACATTATTTTGCCCCATTGATCCTAGGATTGAGGGTGTCCCTGGAAACATCTTTGTTGCTATAAAGCCAGAGAATAGCAAGGAAAAGGTAGGGCGAGATGCTTCATTTAGAAAGGTAATCAATATAGTGCAGTCAACAGCTGCTAATAGTGAATTAATAGCAAATAAGACAAGAAAAACTTGAACTTCACATTTCTACCTGTGTCTGCTGGGGGCCTGAGATCAGTAGGGAAACAGCATGTTTGATATTTCTGTTCTTAGCTGTGTCTATTTAAGTTACTGGGATGCTGTATATAACTTCAAGCAAGTATTCCTCAATTTTTATTTTTGTCACTATCACGCATGTATTGTTTTTGTATTATTTCCATCTTTCTTTGTCCCCCTCCAACGCCTCCCATGTCTCCCTCACTCCCTCTCAATTTTTTGTCATTTCTGATTAATTATTATGGCATGTACATTTATAAGTATACATGTACTTAATGCACTAAGTCCATTTAGTGGTGTTCATGTATACCCCTGTTTAGGGCTGCCCACTTGAGGTTAGGGAGCTAAAAGTCCCTGGAGAAAACTGATTCTATCTCCCTCCCTCAGCATGCATTGATTGCCTATAACTCTTCATCTTGATGTGGGATGCTGTGAAATCTCTCCCATCCATCTTGTTATACCAACTGGCTTGGTCATTAAATAAATATTCTTGATTAGTGGAACATAAATCTCATATTAATACTTTCTTTGAGGAATATGAAAAATATCTTTAGGTTGCACATGCTCATATATGTATATGTATCTTGATACATGTATGTGTATATTTAGGACACGTATTTGACATATACTTTGAAAACTAAGGCCACCTTCGTGTTGCATTCTTAATTATGTTTCACAGAAGTTTTTTCAGGTTACTGGAATTTTCTTTCAGGCCACTCTGTTCCTCAGTTCTGTGTTCTGCCACCCAGAGTGAGCGATTTGCTCTTCCATTACAGATGAGATGATGGGTGAGAATAAGGAATAGGCTTCAGGTTGGGCAGAGGCACCACAGCTCTCCTCCCACTCTCAGGTCTCTCCCAGAACAGAGCTCCAAGGGTGCAGGAAGGCACTTCATGAGCTTTAGGCTCTTTGCCTGGTTTCTGGAGACCATGTGCAACCTTTGTTTTCACCTACTGCATTTTCATTTAGACACTGGTAATGGGTTCCATATCTTACCAGAACATTTTTCTTTTAATGTCAACTTTTAAATTTGTCCCTATGACTAAGAATATCATCTTAATTGAAATTTAGCTTTTATAAGGAAGTGATTTTAGTAAAATAACTTTTAAAAAATGTATTTCTACAGGAGTCAATCTAATCTCTATGCTAGGGAAATAACTCATTTCACACTCAAGGAAAATTAAAACTGACACATAAGATAATTACTGGGTCAGTATGGTGGGCTGAGTGCTCAGGATTTATAAACAGAATCTGGCTTAATTCTCATGACAGCTCTGGGAGGACGTAAATAAGGCATGTTCTTTGATGAAGTGTGGCAGGCCAAATGCACATATTTAGCCAGTGGGTGGTGAAGTTGGATCAGAGTCTATTTCTGTCTGATGTGAAAGCCATGTCCTTGACCAGCTTGGAAGCAGAAGCTAAAACACTAACTTTAAAAGAGCACAGAATCTCATTTTCATCAGACATTTATAATCAATTGTTGAAAATACACATGCTTTTTAAAAATATTTCATTTATTATTCTTATTTTATGTGTATGAGTGTATGGTCTGCATGTGTGTAAGTGCACCTGTGTCGTGCAATGCTCGTGGAGGTCAGAAGAGGTCATCGGATTCCCCTGGGACTGGAGTTACAGATGGTTGTTAGCCACCATGCGGGTGCTGAGAATTGAACCCAGGTCCTCAGTGAGAGCAGTCGGTGCTCTTAACTGCTGAGCCATCTCTCCAGCCCTGAAAATACATTATCTCTATACTCAGTGGACTCTGTGCCAGAGATAACACATCTTACAGGTTCATTCACTAGCATAATATTAAATTCCACAAAGCCCCAAATAAAAATATTTGCTAAAGGAATCAGCAATAAATAATATAGTGATTATATTTAGTGTAGGAATGTGATGGTGGTTAAAATATTGGAAAATATATTGAAATACTTTTATAGACATAAACCAAAGAATAATATCCCCATATTTTGCTTCCTAATGGATTTCCAGTGGCATTTGATAAAATACAGCCATTTTATATAAAAATACAATTGCAAAAATCACTTGGCAATTTATGAATAGCAAAAAGTAAATTAGAATATAAGAAAGTGATCCACAAAAACAGGAAAACTCTAAAGGCTGACTGTATGACAGATTTGATTATCTACTTCACTCTATAAATTCTGGTGAATAAAATAATGAGAAAAAGAAATATTTTCTGAGTAATTATTATGTGAGTTGAGAACTTGTCTAAATTCTTTTTAATTATTCATTCTTTTAATCTCACGCAATTCTAGCAGGCATTATTCACTACCATTTTCATTTTAGAAATTTAAAAACTGAGTCCCCACACACCTTTAATCCCAGCATTTGGGAGGCAAAGGCAGGCGGATCTTTGTGAGTTTGAGGCCAGCCTGGTCTACATAGTGAGCTCCAGGGAAGCTGGGGCTACAAGGAGACCCTGTCTCAAAAAAAGACAAAAAAAAAAAAAAAAAACCAAAACCAAAACCAAAACAAAAATGAAAACTGAGTCCCAGAGAAGCTAAATAACTTGGCTAAGGCCACACAGATAATAAGTAACAAAACTGAATAATTATGCATCCTTGACCTATGAGGTTTTAGCCACTCAAAAGTTTTTGCCACTCAAAAGTTATAGTTACTAGGAAAAGGATAACCAAATAAATAGTATCAGAATAAAAGGCCACAGTTTTTTAGGCTTTTGAAAGATGTGTATACATCAGTTCATTTTCCCACACTAGAAAACATGATGAGAAATAATCTCATGCATAATAGACATGAACTGTCCATGTATAACTGTACAGGAAATGTATAAAAATCAAATGAAGAGAATAACAGTACAATGAGTCATGCAAAGCAAGATTAACAACGCACAGTGTTGACTGAGTTCCTGGACGAGAATAATAAATGTTGTTATCCTCCCAAAATTAATTTGTGAATTTAATGTAACTTTATTTATAACCTCAAAGAGATTTTGAAGTAAAGCTTGAAAAATGGAAGAATGAATTGCCTGAGCAAAACAAAATTTTGAAACAAAAGGGATAACTTACGAACTTGCCATTTCTGAGTATTAGAACATATGAAAAAGCTATAATTAAGAAAGTGTGCTACTTAATAGAAACTTAAAGGAGCTATTGTGGTTTGAATGAGAAATGTCCCCCATCATGGTTGGCTTTGGTTGTCATCTTGATACCCCAGGTAGAGGGAGCTTCGGTTGAGGAGTTTCTTCTATCCGATTGGCTTGTTGGCATGTCTGTGAGGCGTTTTCTTGATTGGTGAGTGATGTGGGAGGGCTCAGCCAACAATGGGTGATGCCACCCCTGGGCAGGTGGTCCTGAGTTATATAAGAAGGCAGACTGAGAACAGCCCAGAGCAGCAAGCCAGTAAGTGGCATTCCTTCATGGTCTCTGCTTCAGTTCCTCCATCCAGGTTCTTGCCTTGAGTTCCTTCCCTGCTTTCCTCAAGGATGAACGGTGATTGGACATGTAAGCCCAATAACCCCTTTTTCCCTAAGTTGGTTTTACAATTTACATGAATTCTCACAGCTAGCTGCATTCTTCATCAAAGCACGAGTTTTTTTACAGCAACATAAAGGTAACTAATACACCCTTATAAGCTCATCTATTTGAAC
Organism: Nannospalax galili; assembly: GCF_000622305.1. NCBI lineage: Eukaryota > Metazoa > Chordata > Mammalia > Rodentia > Spalacidae > Nannospalax > Nannospalax galili. The sequence goes on along the minus strand of NW_008346293.1, from coordinate 1,176,713 downwards.
ACTGGGTCTTCAGATTGTGGTGCTGTAGGGGGAGTCATGGAATCTTCAGGAGGTGCAGTCTTGCTAGAGAAAGTATGTCACTAGGAACGGGCTTTGAGGGCTTGCAGTCTAGCACCTCTTACAGTTCTTTCTTAGCTTCTTCTGTGCAGTTGAGATAACTTCCTATTCCTGCTACCACATGTGCCTGTTGCCACACTGTCCCCACCCTTGGTTCCAGAAGGTTCAGCCTCTGGAACCATAAGGTAAAATAAAATTACTTCCTTCTGTTGCTTCTGGTTACGGTATTTTATCATAACAATAACAAAGTAACTAATATAGAAGGTAACTTAACTTTAGAATCCCCCAGACCAACCCAATTCCACAGTCTATTCCCTTGGAGCCCTCAAAGCTTGTTCCCTCCCCTACCTGGCTTTTGCATATCTGAGATCAGCCTTCATTCCTGGCCAACCTAACCCTTAATTTCCTGAGGCCAGAATCTTTCTTGGGCAAGTTCTACCATGCCCACTGCACCTTGACTCCTACAAGCTCATTCACCCTCCCAGCTCCCCTACCCTGTCTGCTCTCCTAGGTTAAACACTGGCCCATTACTTCTCTTGGTACCCCAGACCTCTGGACTACAGTCTTGGCTCAGACTCGCCACTGCTTCCTGATCCATTGTACCCAGACCAACCCAATTCCTCAGTCTAGCCCCTTAGAGCCCTCAAAGCCTGTTCCCTCTCTGACCTTGCCTTTGCATGCCTGAGACCAGCCTTCATCCCTGGCTGTCCCACCCCAACCTGGATTCCTGAGACCACCCTCTTTCCCTGACTGCCTGAGAGTCCTGAATCCTATCTCTACATAGCAATCCCCCCAAATTGTACTGTGCCTGCTGACTAGAGGGATCCAGACCTTAACAGAAAGTCTGAGAGCATCTGATCTTCATCCTACTTAGGCCTCTGTGGGAACTCCTGAGCATCAGGACAAAAGCTATCTGGCTCCTCCAATAAAAAAATCAAAAGAGAGAACGTGAAGCCTAGACCAACCAGCATTCATGCCCAACAAGTAAACCACAAAGGCACATAAAGTTTACAAAAAACAACAGACCTAAACTCAAGAAAGGAAAGCTTGAGTCTCACAGAAGAATCAGAAACTACAAAAGAAATCTACATGTCAAAGTCACAGTGAAAAAATAATAACATGAGAAACCCAAATAATATATCCCCTCCAAGTACCAACAATCCTGTAGAGGAGTATAATGAGAACCCCCTAGAGATAACATAGAATGTGGAATTCAAAAGAATAATTATAAACATAATAAAAGAATTCAGTGAGTTTAAAGAACACACAAAGAAATCAAAGAACTAAAAGAAGATAGGGATAAACTTCTGAATGAATTCAGAAAAGAGTTGGAAATATTGAAGAATACTCAGGCTGAAATGAAGAAGGAAGTGAAACACTCAATGAGCCTATTAGAAATGACAGGAGAAAGCCTCATCAATAGGGTGAATTAAATGGAAAACAGAATATCAAGATTAGAAGATAAAGTGAATGAATTAGACCACTCAAGCAAAGAGTATGAAAAATTTAAGAAAACACAAGAATGGAATGTTCAGGAATTGTGTGACACCATAAAAAGACCAAACATATGCATCATAGCCATAGAGGAAGGGGAAGAATCTCAGGATAATGGTATGGACCAGATCCTCAATGGTCCCAAAACTAAAGAAAGACATGCCCATACAAATATGAGAGGCACATATAACACCAAATAGACAGGAACAAAAAAGAAACTCCCTATGGCACATCATAGTAAAAACACTAAATGTACAGAACAAAGAGAGAATATTGAAAACTGCAAAAGAAAAACAAGTCACATGTAAAGGAAAACCCGTTAGCTGCCATGTGGGTGCTGAGATTCAAACCCGGGTCTTCTGCAAGAACAGTCGGTATTCTTAACTGCTGAGCCAATTTTCCTGCCCCCATCCCAGAATACTTTACCCAGAAAAAATGTCTATTATAGTTGAAGGGGAAGGAAAATCTTCTGCAACATAAATAGGCTGAAAGAATTCGTGTCCACAAAACCAGCCCTTCAGAGAGTACTTGAAGCAATACAAAGACCTAAAGAAAGGAACAACTATACCCAAAGGATAACAGAAAGAAACTTAATGAAGGTATAACTGGAAACACACAGTTACATCAAGAGTGTGAACAGAAATCAAAATGACAGGAATCAATACACATCTTTCATTAGTAACTTTAAGTATCAATGGACTGAACTCCCCAGTTAAAAGACACAGACTAGTTGAATGCATTAAGAAACAAAATGCATCTTTTTGTTGTCTGCAAGAAACCCATCTCACTTTCAAGGACTGACACTACCTTAAGGTGAAAGGACAGAAAAATATATTCCAAGCAAATGGTACTAAGAAAAAAAGCAGGAGTTGCAATTCTAATATCTGACAAAATAGACTTCAAACTAAAACTAATCAGAAGTATTAAGAGAGCCACTTCATTCTGATCAAAGGCACAAGTGACCAAGAAGATATTACAATCATGAACATATATTCACTAAACTCTGGTGTACCCAACTTCATAAAAACAATACTACAGGACTCTAAGACACAGATTAACCACAAATCATTAACAGTGGGGGACTTTAATACCCCATTGTCTCCATTATATATGTCAACAGGACAGAGAATCAACAGAGAAACATCTGAATTAAACAATACCATACATCAATGGGACTAAAAGACATCTACCGAATGTTCCACACAAGCATCAAAGAATATACTTTCTACTCAGCAAACCATGGAACATTCTCCAAAACTGACCACATACTGGGGCACAAAACAAGCTCCAACAAATACAAATACAAAAGGCATTCTATCAGACCACAATGCAATAAAGCTTAAAATCAACACCAGAAGAAACCCTAGTAACTACATGAACACATGGAGAATAAACAACACACTCCTGAATGAGGAATGGGTCAAAGGGGAAATTAAGAAAGAAATAAAAGTATTTCTGGAACTAAATGAAAAGGAAAATACAACACAATAAAACCTGTGGGACACATTGAAAGCAATCCTTAGAGGGAAGTTTATAGCTCTAAGTGTCTACATTAAAATATCAGAAAGAACACAAACAAATGACTTAATATTGCAACTCAAGACACTTGAAAATCAACAACAAATGAAACTCAGACCCAGCAGACAAGAAGAAATAACAAAAATCAGAGCAGAAATTAATGAAATAGAAACAAAGAAAACAATATAAAGAATCAATGAATCTAAGAGCTGGATCTTTGACAAGATAAACAAGATTGACAGATCCTTAGTTCAGTTAACCAAAAGAAAGAAAGAGTACCTCCAAATCAATAAAATCAGAGATGAAAGGGGAAACATTACAACAAATACCAAAAGATCCAGAACATTATAAGGGAGTACTTTAAAAACCTGTAATCTACTAAATTTGAAAACCTTAAAGAAATGGATGGGGGCTGAGCGGGGTGGCACACACCTTTAATCCCAGCACTCGGGAGGCAGAGGCAGGCAGATTTCTATGAGTTCAAGCCAGCCTGGTCTACATAGAGTTCCAGGACAGCTGGGGCTACAGGGAGAAAAAAAAAAAAAAAAAAAAAAAAAAAAAAAAAAAAAAAAAAGAAATGGAGAAATGGATGGGTATCTAAAAGCATGGAAATCACCAAAACTAAATGAAGAAGAGATCAACAGCCTAAACAGATCCATAACCCATAAGGAAATTGAAACAGTAACACAAAACCTCCCCACTATAAAAACCCAGGACCAGATGGATTTACAGCATAATTCTACCAGACATTTAAAGATCTACATCCAATTCTACTTAATTTATTCAAAAAGATAGAAATGGAGAGAGAACTTCCAAATTCTTTCTATGAAGCCAGCATCACTCTAATACCAAAGCCAGATAAAGATACAACCAAAAACAATCTATAGACCCATATCTTTAATGAACACAAATGCAAAAGTTCTCAACGAAATACTTGCAAACCCCATACAGACACACATCAAAAAAGATCAACCACCATGATCAAGTCAGCTTTATTCCAGAGATTGAGGGATGTCAATATATGTAAGTCAATAAATGTCATAATCATATAAATGAATTCAAAGACAAAAATGAAATGGTCATCTTAATAGATGTTGAGAAGGTCTTTGATGAAATTCAACATGCATTTATGTTCAAAGTCGTAGAAGGAACTGGACTTGGGGGAACATACCTCAACATAATTAAAGCCATATACAACAAACCCACAGCCAACATCATTTTAAATGGAGAAAAACTGGAAGCATTCCCATTAAAATTAGGAACCAGACAAGGCTGTCCACTATCTCCACTCCTTTTCAATATAGTGCTTGAAACTCTTGCAAGAGCAATAAGACAAGAGAAGGAAATTAAAGGACTAATAATTGGAAAAGAAGAGATCAAGTTATCCCTTTTGTGGATGATATAATATCTACGAGATGCCAAAAATCATACCAGAATCCCAGAAATGATTACCACTTTCAGTAATGTGGCAGGTTACAAAATCTACAAAAATCTGTAGCCTTGCTATATACCAATAACAAGCAATCAGAGAAAGAGTATATGGAAACCCTCCCTTTCACTGTAGCCTCAAAAAAAAATCTCAGAATAAACATGACCAAACATTAAAGACCTCTATAATGAAAATTTTAAGTCTTTAAAGAAAGAGATTGAGGAAAGCACCAGAATATGGAAGGACCTCCCATGCTCATGGATTGGAAGAATTAATATTGTGAAAATGACCATCCTACCAAGAGTCATATATAGATTCAATGCAATGGCAATCAAAATCCCCATGACATTCTTCACAGAATTGGAGAAAAAAATATCCTAAGATTCATATGGAAACACAAAAGACCTTGGACAGCCAAAGCAACCATGAACACTAAGAGCAATGCTGGGGGATTAGTATACCAAATTTTAAACTACATTACAGAGCTACAGTCATAAAAACAATATCATGCTGGCCCAAAAATAGACCCATAAATCAATGGAACAAAATTGAAGAACCTAGTATGAATACATGCAATTTCAGCCACCTGATATTTGACAAAGGGGCCAAGAACATTCACTGGAGGAAAGACAGCATGCTCAGCAAATGGTGCTGGCAAAACTGGATCTCTACCTGTAGAAGAATGAAACTAAACCCCTATCTTTCACCTTGCACAAAAGTCAATTCTAAATGGATCAAAGACCTCTGTGTGAAGCCTGAAACTCTGAAACTGTTAGAAGAAAACATTGACAATAATCTGCAAGATATAGGTATAGGAAAGGATTTTCTAAGCCACACATCAATTGCTCAGGAAATAAGGTCAAGAATAAACAAATGGGACCTCATTAAACTAAAAAGCATCTGTACATCAAAAGAAGCAACCAAAGAAGTGAAGAGAAAACCCACAGAGTGGGAAAACATTAAACAGTGGCACATTTGACAGAGGTTTAACATCCAGAATAAATGAAGAACTCAAAAACAAAAAATCAAGAAAGGGAGTAACCCAATTAGAATTAAAAGATGGTCTAAGGAGCTGAACAGAAAGTTCTCAAAAGAAGAAATAAAGGTGGCTAAGAAGCATCTTAAAAGGTGTTCAACATCACTAGTAATTAGGGAAATGCAAATTAAAACCACTTTAAGATTTTATCTTACTCCAGTCAGACTGGCCAAGAGCAAGAGAACAAATGATACCAAATGTTGGAGAGGATGTGAGGAAAGGGGACTGCTCATCCATTGCTGGTGGGGTTGCAAACTTGTACGGGCTAAGAAACATCTCAAAAAGTGTTCAACATCATTAGTAATTAGCGAAATGCAAAGTAAAACCACCCTAAGGTATCACCCCAATCAGACTGGCTAAGAGCAAGAGAACAAATGATACCAAATGTTGGAGAGGATGCGAGGAAAGGGGACTGCTCATCCATTGCTGGTGGGGTTGCAAACTTGTACAACCCCTATGGAAAGCAGTGTGGAGAACCCTTAAAAAACTAAAAATGAACCTACCATTTGACCCAGTTATACCACTCCTTGGCATATACCCAAAGAACTCACGCTATTGCAGAAATACTTGTACATCTATGAATTTTGCTGCTCTTTTCACAGTAGCTAAGAGATGGAAACAATTTAAGTGTCCCTCAACTGATGAGTGGATAATGAAAATGTGGTTCATTTATACGATGGAGTTTTATTCATCCATAAAGAAAGATGAAATCATGAAGTTTGCAGGTAAATGGATGGAACTAGAAACTGTTATACTAAGTGAAGTAACACAGGTTCAGAAAAACCAATGACATGTGTTCTCCCTCATATGTGGATCCTAGCACCAAATCCTTCTAAGTGAGCTAAACCAGGATAATGAAAAGGAGCCAGGGAGGTAAAGGAAAAGAAACAACTTGGGAGGGAACAGTAGGAAACAGGTGTTACTAAGGGAGATATGGATAAAAATGGGGCTATTTAAAGGGGAGGAGATGGAAGGTTATGCAAGGAACCTTGGGGATAAAGGGAAAGAAGGAGCTCAAGAGAGTTGTGACCATAAGAGAAGAGTATTATTAAGGGAGAAATGGGGAAAATGGGGGCACTTTAAATGCGGAAACCATGGGGGAAGGGTTAGACAGTGAGAGAGATAAATAAAGTCTAGCTAGTTTTGAAAAACCAGAGCGACCATATTAGTCCAACAATCTACTGACAAATTATACACACAACTAGTTCAAGGAACATAATATATGTCTAGTCAAGGTTTATCTGAGATCATTTGGTTTTTGCCCAAGCTTTATCTACATAACTCATGGTAATTAAAAGTACCAGACTGGTGGAAGTAGCCTTGAATGTATAATAGCCATAGTTTGAGGCCTATACTAATCTTATCAGAGGGACTTAAAGGACAGTTTTTGCCCCTTTCCCTACAAGGTCAACTGAGTTCCAGGGGACTAGGGAGCATCTCTCAAATTGTCCTGGAACTATGGTGAGTCATCTGTCCTCTTGTTCAGGGAGGCTATGGAGACCCCACCAGATGGACTTGAACTAGTGTCCAGTCTACAAAGAGGAGAGTCAACCCAGAGGAAACATTTCCTCCATGCTTCCAAGTAAAGCCAGCCATGGTCAAGCAGGACCTTTGACTTATCTTCACATAGATGGAACTGGTAAAAGAAAGGAACCAGGGGCTCCCTCCAAGCTTGTGTGACCCCTGAGGAACAGATCCTCAAACGACGTTAAGAGTAAAAATAAATTTTTTATTTGTGCCAACTATATGATCTTGAATACCCAAAAGGAAAGTATAACCAAAGATTAAAGTGGATCAGTATATTTCTTTAAGAGTTCCTGTATATAGCTAAAGTCTACATAACAAGAAACAATGCCAGACAGGAGATGCCTTCCTTTGAGTTGTTGGCTGGGGTGGCCCAGACAGTAACACAGCATAGAACTAGGAAAATGAACAGCAGACCCCAATTTATTTAAAGGAATGGTGGCAACTGATTGCTGCTGGATGAGGAAGAGCTGATCTTCCTAAAATAAGGGACTCTAGATAGGCTGACTAGACTCAGAGGATGGATTTGCACTGGGGAACAGCTGGGGGCACTGACAACACAGTGGACAGTAACAGGGATGACAGAATATATGGACACCAGTGGTGGAGGGGAGGCTATGGGAGGGTGCTGTTTGGGATGTGGGTATAAAGATGAAGAAGATTGTTTGGGATATTGTGTATGAAATACACACAAAAAATTAATAAAAAATGTGATATGGAAACAAACAAAAAAATAGAATCCTGAGGAAACCAAAGTATATCAAAGTAATGTGTAATAGAGACATTGCTTGTTGGCAGAGAAAGTCTTGAGTATTCAACAACCATAACAATGATTGGTTAAAAGATAAAAGATGTGAATTTTAATATACAAATAAGCATATTAATAAAAAAGAAAAATGATGATACATAACTGGAGGAAAACAGAGTGGTGAATGCTTTCATGATCTTGCATAGCACAGTATCAAAGAAAGAGACCATAACTGAAAATTGATCAACTTCATTGTGATATTAAAAACTTTCTTACATGTAAGGGGAAAAGGAGAAGCAGCATTGACAATAACAATGAATTTAAGATTTTTATGGATTATTTGGAAGAAAATAATTAATGAATCAGTTAAGTTCTGACTCATATTTCAAATACATGATTGTTTGAAGGCTTAGTAAAACATAAGCATTAAGGATAAGTGGGTATCATGCCCTCTGCAGACACAGATCACCTTGGAAACTGTTTAGAATGAGTGTGTGTTATATTATAGTATGATGTGGAATACTATCATCATAATATACATTTTAGCTAAAAATAAAGATAGCACTGCAGAAAAAAAATCAACCAATAATCTGGAAATCACCATTTTTTTAACCAAAAGGCCAACTTAGCTTTGAGGTATAATATTCAAGGGAGTGGGGATTTTAAGTAGACATTCTTATAATTCTTACATGTGTCAGGACATAATACAGAAGTTATTTTGAATAGTTTACATGTGAAATCTTTGAATAGTTTACATGTGAAATGTATCTTCAGTAGTAAAAATGAAACCATTCCAGTTTTTTAGTCTTGAATAAAAATACAATAGATAATTGCCATGGAGTGATGCAGTAATAAGGTTTGAAGAAAAGTTCCAGAGGAACTTTCCTCTTTAAATGCCTGGGACTGAGAGAAAATGTGAACGGGCAATTTATGATCATCAAAAAATAAGGATCATATAAGCAAGTTTTAGGGCTAGGTGAATGACTTAGCGTGTGAAAGCACTTGCTGCATAAGCCTTATGGTCAATCCCTGGAAATGGAAGGAGAGAACTGACTCCCGAGAGTTCTTCTCTGACCACCACGCATGTGCCATGGCACACACACTAACAACAAAGAAAATTTTTTAAAAGGATAAGAAAGTTTTAATTTATGTGAAACATCTCAAGTAATACCAGCCTATATTATCACGATCAATTTGCACCACGAGTGACATAATAGCACTTTTGGACTGGGGTCCTATTGGCACAATTGCTGAACTCTGAGCCCCAGAGTGCTCCTGGGAGAGGGTAAGCAATGGGCCCTGATCTTCCCCATTTTTCTGGTCATATCTATATCTCTGAGCAAAGCATTGATTCTTGGCCACTGCTCTTCCCTCTGAGGACGTGCACCCTGCGTGTCATGTCCTTCTGCTAGCAGTCACTCAGTTGACTGGACTCCCCATTTTCTCCCTCTTCCATTTGTAGGCTTAAATTGTACCATGCTGTCCATTCATCCCTCCTTCCTCACCTTAATTCAGTGGTCATTGTTCTCGGTTGAGCTTGATACTTCAAATCTTTTATATTTATCATCTATCTATCTATCTATCTATCTATCTATCTATCTCTATCATCTATGTATCATCTACTTATCATCTATCTTCAACTATCTATTTATATCTATCTATCTATCTATCTATCTATCTATCTATCAATCTATCTATCATCTATCTATCTACCTATCATCTGTCTATCAATCACCTATCTATCATCTATCTATCCATCTATCATCTATTTATTTATTTATTTATTTACTTATTTATTATTTTGGTCTTTTTGAGACGATCTCCCTGTAGCCCCACCTGGCCTGGAACTTGCTCTGTAGTCCAGGCTAGCCTCAAACTCGCAGAGATCCACCTGCCTCTGCCTCCTGAGTGCTGGGATAAAAGACATGTGCCACCACCCCCAGCTACTTCGTATCTTTAAATATATCAAGACTACAGAGTTTTCTTCTTGTCTGACCCAAGCTTTTTCTTAGGCAGGCCTTAGTCATAGGGTTTGGTCAACAGACACCATATGTTATGTATGTGTCCTCCCTCCTGGGACTTTATGCATTCTGAAAGTTACATCCCTGACAGATGTAGCCTGTTATCTCAGAAAACATGTCTGGGAATGTCCGAATCTACAAAAAAGCTCTAATGGTTCTGCTAAACAGACATAGGCATGCTTTTTGTTTTAAAGATTTATTTGTATTGGTGTATGTGTGTGTGTATGTGTGTGTGTGTGTGTGTGTGTGTGTGGTGTGTGTGCATGCCACATTTATGCAGGTGCCCATGGAGGCCAGAAGAGGGTTTTACTGGAGCTGGAGTTAAAAGCAATTGTGAGCCACCTATAGTGGGTGTTGAGAATTGAACTCATGTCCTTCAGAAGAGCAGCAAGCACTCTTAATCACTGAACCATCTCTCTAACCCCAGACATAAGTATTTTCAAATGTGTATCTATACTTGTTCCTTGATTTATCTTAGGATCTATATATAATATACATATTATATAATGTATTATATATGTATATTATATGCTTATAGAATATATTATAATGTATTATATATACTATATACACAGTAAAAAATATTTTAGCATATGCACCTCTTTCCATAGATAGATGCAGATATATAGTTCTAGATAGGGTTTCACTGTGTAGCCCTGGCTAGCCTGGAAATTGCTATGTAGACCAGACTGTCTCTGCCCTCCTGAGTGCTGGGGATAGATGCATGTGCCATCTTAGTATGTATATTTCTTTATTATGCCCGAAAACCATCTTAAAGTAGACAGAAAAACTATAGAAACTTACTTTTCTTCTTTCATGGGTAAGAAAAGAGAAAGAGGCTTCACCATTTCGTTTTAAACAAGTAACAAACAGAAGTCCAAAGATAAAGAAGTCTTGTTAATTTTCTTGCTAGCCAGACTGTTACTTTTTAAGACTGTCAAAGCAAAATGAAACAGCTTGTTTGTAAGTGCCATTTTCTGGAAGAGAAAATGGGGAACAAAACGACATACAACAAACAAAATGGGTGTTACGGACACCTTCGTAAAGGAGAGTAGAGAATGAAATGGGTCAAGTTTACCACTAATGCTTAGACACCTAAATAATTGTTAATTAGTGTGTATATAGGAAACTCTTTTTCTCAGTCCTTTACCCAGTAAGTAGTGTTTGAGCTTTTATCCCTTTTGCCCTGTGCCTGGTGCCATTGTGTGCACTGGGGACACAGAGCTGAAGACGAGGCAGTTTTCTCTGACCTGTTGGCAGGGAAATGCTAAACCTAAGAAAACTGACTGAGGGCTGAGAGCAGGAGTGGCCTCTTCATTGGAGGAGGTCCTAGAGATCCATGCTAACTACCTTCAGTGGGTTCAGCCGTCCTGTGGAAACAAGAATCTGTTTTGTGTAATTAAGGAGGTAAAACTAGACTGAGTAGGTGAAATCAGAGGAAGAAACATTTAAAATTTTCTTTTTATTTAGTTTTATGAACATGAATGTTTTGCCTGTATATATGTAAGTGCACCACATGTATACAAACTCGAGGAGGCTAGAAGTGGGTGCTGAACCCAGGTCTTCTGCAAGAAAAGCCCGTGCTCTTAACCACTGAGCCATCTCGCCCATCCCAGGAAGAAACATTTTTGTTTAATCAAAAGAAAAGTCTGCCTGAAATTATACAAGGGGCTCTTTCTGGTACCTGAGAAAGCTCCTGAAGCTTGAACCACTAGGAATTGATGTCGCACAAGAAATTTATATGAGATGGTGAGGATACAGGGGAAGGGGTAATTAACAAATGACCATAGGAAAAAAGTGTACAGTTTCTGTTGTTGAGACTGTATGTATAGAAAAGACATCCCTGAAGGACTGACCACCAGGCTGTGTTTGAGTCAACTAATCTTGTCACACCTCTCATAGATTTCAGCCAAATTATCTGACCCTTCACTTCTACAGCAAAGACCTAGGGATAGCAAAGGAGAGCAAAGAAGTGTATCTCAAGACAGTAGTGAGAACTGAACAAAACTAGTGTTAATGAGGCAATTCGAAATGTCCAGATACCGTGGGCACCTGATAAATGCTACTATTAGTATAAGGAATTAGGATCTTATCTTGGGAAACAAGTTTAGATGGCCTCCAGCAATCTAGAAAATAAAAATTATTCCCATTAATATAAAAAGTCTGTGTCTGGGATTTGAGAGAACTAAATTTTCTAATACGTGCTGTGAGAAACTGTAAGTACATATCGTTAGAAAATTGCTGTTTCATTTTGTTGTCCTTTTCTTATCTGTCTGTGCTTAGTTTATGGAAAAAACTTCCTTTTTGACTTTTAAAATTTTATTGGCTCAGGAATTTCATACAATGTATTTGATCATATTCAGACCCCTTCCTTCCTTTCCATCCCCTCTTACTACTCCCACAAACTACCTTTTTAAGGCTTAATCTGTGGTTTTTTGGACTATACTAAGTAAGGAACTTAGATTGTCAATTCCAGTTTGTTCTATCAAAAGAAATCTGGGACAATGTGTTACAAACTATTAAAAGGAAGCATGCTGGTGCATGTCGGATGAGCTTGAAAATCACTAGGGTTTGGATGCTGTGTTGCAATCAATTCCTGTTTCTCGGTCATATTGTCATTGTCAATCATTGAATGATTTGAGTCAGCCATTAAGAAGTCCAAAAAGAAAAAGACTGAGGTTGCTGCACTCTAGTCAGGCCATGCAGCAGAATCCAAATAAAGCAATTAGAAACTGTTCCATGTTTACTCAATGAATTGTTTGATAACATACTTACTAGCTACAGTAAATGAGCTGTGTCAGTACCCCATTCTCCCTTCCCCAAGTCTGTCTTTGATTACCTCACTTTGCTTTTGTTTTTAATACTATATGTTGTTTTTCATTTTGTTTTTGCATTTTTTATATAGGAAGCCCCTGATTTAATATGGCTTGATATACAGTTTTTCCATTTTATGATGTTGTACCCATTCATTGACAATTGTATCAGAATTTTGAATTTTAGCATTTTACAAAGTCACAATATGCATTATATTAAACAATGGCTATGTTAAGCAGAAGTAGTAAGCTGCAAGTCCCAGTCAGCTCATGGGAGGAATGATTAAGAATCTACAGTGATGTTTCTAAGCCCTTTTGTTCAGTGAATTAAATGTGCTGCAAACATTTTGACCTATAATATTTTCAGTTTAATTTTATTATGTCATTATCCCATTTCCAGTCAAGAAATTTTGTAAATTATATACTGAGACATTTAAGCAATGTAGAGAATAAAGAATAAAACCAACTCCTACTCCCTAGAATGGATTCATTAATTTTTGTAGTATTTCCTCAAACTCTTCCATTTAAAATAAAGTGCTACAGTTAATCAACTCTCAGAAGTATGTATGAATTAGTAGATATTCCAACCCTTTTTATATTGTCACACACATTTATGGAATCATCTCAATATTTACTCCTGGTTCACGTGTTTTAAATTTACAAAAATTATGTGCTTCTTTTTGCATTTTGTTTTTGAGCTCACATAGGTGCCCTTAGTTCTAGCTCTGTTCTTGCGTGGGAATTTTGTGTCACTTGGTAAAGGAAGCATTTGTTTCCTCCTAAAGTAGGTTCACGATGGCAGCATGCTACCGTTGTAATTTACTTTTCTTGTTGCTGTGACCAAATACCTCAAAAGAAGTAAGAGAAGGAAGCAGGGAAGGAAGAAGGAAGGGAGCATTTATTTTGGCTCATAGTTTAAGACTATATGATCCATCATGGTGGGGAAGGAATGGTGGCCGGAGTTCACCAGAGTCTGAAAGAACAGAGAGGTGGATGCTTGTGCTCATCTCATTTTCTGCTTTCAGTCTGGACTCCAGCCCATGCAATGGTGCAGCCCACACTTGGGGTGGATCTTCCCACTTCAGTTAAATCTTCTTGGAAACCACTCATAGAGGTGCATTTCTGTGGTGATTTTAAATCCAGCCAAGTTGATAATGAGGATTAACATTCACAACATCCTAATTTTACAGATTTCTATATTGTCAATACTGAAGCCATTTGAAGAAGCTGGAAAATGTGAATAAATTAAAACTATGCCAAGCAAACCATTTGGAGGATCAGACTGCACATTAAGGAATGAAAGCCATGGCATGTGAACTGACGTTCTCAAAATGAACAGAGGCCTTGTTTCTGGGGTTGCTCTTATACCTAGAATGTTTACACAATGCCAAAACAGCAGGTTTGGCTTGTAACTAATTACTTTTGCATTGAACATCAGCCAATCACAGACTTTAACTGATTGATTCTATAGCCAGGGACCACCCCTCATCTCATCAAACCATACCCAAAGAATTCAAACTAGCTGTAGCTACTCAACTAACAGCTTCACTTTTGTGATCATACTACAGGGGCAGAGCTCTCTGCACCTCTTCTGTGCTGTGTGCTACCTGACTCATGAATCATTCATCCATTTTAAAAACCATATCAATTGTTATGGTAATCATGAAATACTCTACTGGTAGAGAACTGTAAATGTAAATGTCCAGGCTTAGAGGATCCAGGTAGTAACTGAAAAGATGAAAATCATTGTCCAAAAGCTGCCCAAGAGCTAGTTGCTGATGTTTGCCTCGGCTGATGTATTTTCAGGCTGTTGGAAGACACTGTGAATATTTTGGCTGTTGATTATTATTAAACTCTTCAGTGTTTAACAGTCTTGTGTATGGTCCTGACTGTTGAAGTTGTTTAAGGATGGATGAAAAGATAGTTTTTCAAAGTCACATCTTAATCACATATGTGTGAAGGATCTCCTTTGGTTGAATATGGTGTGTGGTTACATTATTACTGAGTGAACCTGTTAAACACATACATTAGTGTATGGTGGAGTCTGTTGTAAGAATTTGCATATCATAGCTTAAACATATCACATGAAGTTGTGATTTCAACAGTACTTTATGTTTTTTAGTTGCTTTTTCTTGTGGTAAGTTATTAGCCTATCGTGTGGGATTTAATAGTCTAATTGACATTTAAACTGCACAAGGGTTTTGTGGAAAGAGCTTGAAAACTGGAAATCAGATCTCCCTTTTCTATCATGCTTTGCCATTGTCTGGCCCCAGGAGTCTCTGAAATCATTCATAGGCAAAGCACAGTACTGTAGGTCAAATCAGGGTTTACTAAATTTGAGTTTCCTTTGTGCCATTTTTGAGCTTTGTGGACTCCAGCAAATTATTTAAACTTCATGCCTCAGTTTATCTTCCTTCCTTCCTTCCTTCCTTCCTTCCTTCCTTCCTTCCTTCCTTCCTTCCTTCCTTCCTTCCTTCCTTTCCTTCTTTCTCTCTCCC
>NW_008346293.1:1144560-1161377 GCF_000622305.1 Nannospalax galili | reverse complement strand
GTTTATCTTCCTTCCTTCCTTCCTTCCTTCCTTCCTTCCTTCCTTCCTTCCTTCCTTCCTTCCTTCCTTCCTTCTTTCCTTTTTCTTCGATACAAAAATGTTACTATGTAGCCCTACCTGACCTGGAACTGTATATGTAGACCAGGCTGACATTGAACTCAAGAGAGAAGCCTAATGCTGCCTTCAAGGTTCTGGGATTAAAGGCGTGTACCACCAGACCCCATTAATCTGTTAAATGGAACTGATACTAGAACTTCTGTCCTAAAGTTATTAAAATTAAATCAGTTGCTGTTTGTAAAGTGTTTAGAGTGCCTTGTATGGCTGTTTAACCACTGTTATTTGATTTCACTTGGTGTGGTATAGAGTATTTCTGGTTTGGAAGTCATTTCAGTTACAAGGCTGTCTTCCTTTTTCACTGTACCTTAAACCAATTAACAGATGTTGAGGAACATATTGTGTGTGGAGGACTTGTGGGTGCTTTTTTGCTTGTTTAGTTAGTTTTGTTTGTTTTTGTTTTTGTTTTGTTTTTTTGAGGCAGAGTCTCCTTGTAGCCTCAGCTAGCCTGGACTCCTATGCAAACCAGATGGTCCTGGTTCTCACAGAGATCCATCTGCCTCTGCCTCCTGGGTGCTGGGATTAAGGCTTGCACCACCACACCCCACCAGAGTTTTATTAGTAACACAGGATAATGCTGCTGATTACTTTGGTCTTTTTTTTTAAGATCAAGGAATATTTGTATAACTTAAGAGCTGTTTATAAAGTGAGATAAAATACTTGTATATCTCATGGTTTCATAGACTGAAAATGCCTGTAACTAATTTGAAAATTGTTTCTGAACTGTATAGACATTTTGTTTCCTACCAAAGGGGTTAACAACATTCAATTCATTGTTTTTCAATTGTGTCTTTATAAATGTGGTGTGAGATAGCAGGCTGTTTGAAAAGAAAGCTGAATTTGATGACTCACGTTCACCTCTGCTAGTGAGAATATTCCACTGTTTATCAGATTTCTTTAGCACAGGGCGGAACATGACATCACATACCTGTAACTATTAAGCACTCTGTTTTAATTATGATTGAAACCTGTTAAATTGGAATCTTTTCAGATTTAGAAATAGGACAGACAATAGTATAATATTGTTAGCAGAGCTTGGTGGTAAAGGGATGGATCATTTTGTTTTGTTTAAAGACAGGGAAGACCCTGTAAGGGTGTAAGAAGTCACTGGAATTGGAATTTACTTTAACTGATGGGAGAAAGTCCAAGCACATCAGTCATGGCAGCAGAGATGGACCTGACAGCAGGGAGGTCAGAGTCCAGGAGGACCTGCAAGGCACAGCAGATGGTGTCCTAGCATGTGGGTTGGCCATGGTGACACAGAGTCTGGAGATAAGTGATATCTGGGCAGATAACCAGAGAGGTCTAGTCATAGATGCTGGGGTCTCAGGGTTGAGGCTGGGCTACAGCTCTGAAATCCAAGTTTGGGAAAACTGGATAGACTAGTACAAGGCCCATCTTGAAGGGGACAGTGTGCCATTTAGGGTGACAAAGCAGAAACTGTATTCTGTGGGTCACTGATTTAAAAAAACTGACCTTTCAAGTTCAGGGGTTGTGGGGATTGGAGGATTGCTGAAACAAGGAATCAAGTATCTATGTCTTAATAGATAGTGATTTTGATATTCCTTAGTAAAGATTCATGGGACTATTCTCCATGAATTACAAAAATCGTGTGTTCATCACCAGAGTGTCCTTTATTTCTAATGAGGAAGGTTAAAGGCAGCTCCAGGGGAATCAGCCTGGACAATTTTATCTTAGAACACTTCAGTCACTCACAGAACAGACAGAACACCTACAACTGAAACTGCTCACTACAGCCCAGGTTAAGTGACACATAACACCATGAATGTTTTATTCCTTCTCTTCTTGTATTTATTCTTGGAAAGAGGTCATCTAGGGAAAGGTCACCAGGGAAAAGAGTATAAAAGGATGAAGAGGAAGTAGTGATTGCTTCTGGCTGAAGCTTGCTTGCAGAGGAAGAAAAAACAGTGTGGAAATGGTAGAAATAAGTTTCCTTACAGTGACATGAGTGTGGGCTGGCCGTTTTCCTGACAGGGACAATCAGGCCTTGTGCTGTTACTCGGCGACACTCTGCATCAAACCACCTCCAAGGACAGGAAGAACACTGGACACTGAGTCTTTGCCTGAGTTTAGCTTTAAACCTTCTGTTGTTGGTCTCAGACCTTACATATGATGACATATTTGTGATCAAAAGAAACACTCAAAATTCAAGAGTTCTTCTGCTTTTCCTTTTGAAAAGATCTATTTGTTTTTATTTTATGTGTATGAGTTTTTGCCTGCACGTATGTATGTGCACCATGTGTGTGCCTGGTGCCCTTGGAGACCAGAAGAGAAAACTGGATCTCCTGAAACTAGAGTTTCAGATGGTTGTAAGCCACCATGATGCTGCTGGGAACTGATTTCAGGTCCTCTACAGGAACAGCAAGTGCTCTTTAACTGCTGAACCATCTCTATAGACCCATGGTTTATATTTTTGATGAAATCTGAGATTTCATAAATTATGTCTATCTACACTTAATGTATTTTAAAGTAAAAAATTTTAATTATGTGTATTTATGTGCCCGCTTATCTATATGTACACCATGTGAGGTATAGGTGACTACGAAGGCCGAAAGAGAGAACTGAAATCCCTGTAGCTGGAGTTACAGGCAGTTGTGAGCTACCCGATATGAGTGGTGGGAACCAAACCCAGGCCCTCTACAAGTAAGCAAGTGCTCTCAACCCCTGAGTTTTATAGGGGTTATATTTTAATAGGTTACCATGAAGTTTTAAAACTTCATAAACACTTTTACAATGACTTTTTTAATAAGGGAAAATCCATGCTTTTTTCTAATAGCTATCACATATGATGGGGATGTGGTATAGTGAAACTTAGCATTCACTTAGCAAAATGGCAGGTTTTTTAGAAACATATTTAAGATAAGATAAACTTGGCTGTCATGAAATCTAATGTTTCAAATTCTGATCTCTGTGGCTTTGGGGCAAATTATTTACCATTTGGGGGTTTTTTGCCTTCATTTCTATCTTCTTCATAGAATACTGGATTTCTGCTACTCCTTTGGGAATCACAATGAATGATTTTATTGGAAAACTTTTATTTAAAATAACTTTAGTATATTCACTCTTACTTATCTTCATAATATGAACATAACTGAATCAGTTAGGACCATCAAAGTAACAGAATCAGTAAGGGGAAAACTACCAAAACATTACAAGGGATTAAGTGACTTTGGAAACTAACAGAAAGGCAGACTGGAAACTCTAGACCAGTTGAAATTTCTGGCCACAAATAAAATTTCATCTTAGAAATCTTCATCTGCTCTTAAGTCTTTCAAATGATTGGTTCTGGCCCACTCAGATTATTGAGCATAGATGTCTTAGAGTCAGCTGATTACAGAAGCTAAGCACGCCAATAAAATTCCTCATAGCAACACCTAAGTTAGTATTTGATACTGAGGACACTGGCCTAGTCAAACTGACACAAAGCTGACTGTCACATCAAACTCCAAGCTTTGTCAGCTTAGGCTCCTCTGAACTCTTTATTCAACTATCTTTAATCTCAGGGACAATGAAGAAAGCATTTTTGTAATATGACACGATTCTCAAGTAGCTGTAGGTAAAAAAAAAATTGTCTTTTCGTAATTTCTTTTTCCTTAAAAATAGGATGGGTAACACAGCTATGATATTTTTTGGTGTGTGATATGGCTCACCTCCCCTGAAAAGTGTTACCAGCCTTTCTCAACAGACTTTTCTCATTTTCCAGAAAACTATTTTATTTGAAGTCTGCTGCTACTAGCGTGTTTGAATGGCCATCATTTAAACCATTTATAAGACAGCGGAGCAGCCACAATCTTTGTCTTGGAGTCTTTTCTGTTGCGTGCTTGTACTGCTGCTTGTGGAGGGGCTGATGCTGATAACAGACTTGGCAGTCAGTTTTGTTTGGCTGGTCAGAAAAAGTTCTAGAATTTGAAAATTACAAAAAGCTACCCTCCAAGTAGCTGAGCTTTCTCAATATGTTGTTTAAAATGTTCAAATGTGCTTCAAAAAAAAAAAAAAAGAAAGAAAGAAGTTGGGTTGACATGTGAGTACAGTGATGTCTTGCTGGGTAAAGGAGCACATTCCTGAGGGACCACTGGATTATTCTTCACAGAACAAGATGACAGGGTTGCTCTTTTAGGTAACATTTCCTTCAACTGAACTCATGTAACTTGTGTGGAATAATGGCATTTATTGGGCCATTCCTGTTTGTCAAGAGAGAGAAATACACACACACACACACATACACACACACACACACACACACACACGCATGCATTATATGTTTTTTGGTGGTGTAGCAAAATCTTCTCTCCAGAAGATCCAGACTTGTCTTCATGCAAAGGATTTTGTTCTGTAAGCTAGTTTAAGCTTAAGTCTGGGAACTGATCGAAAGTCTATTTAGGTGATGCAAGATAAATTTCTGTTCACTAGTTCTAGAACTCTTTTTTTTAATTGAATTTTTGCTATTTTCATGCAATATAATTTGATGGCATTTAGATCTCCTCCCCTCTCTGCACCTCTCCCCACTGCCCCCAGCTGAATTTAATGAAATTATATATATATAAAATGTTGGCCTATAGAGTATGATTTGTATCCCCCAATGTCTTTCAGTGTGGATCCATCCACTGGGCCCACCAAGAGTCCACCCTGTAAGATACTGCCTTTCCACCTCCCATAGACATGGTGAAGTGGGTAAGGAATCCCAACACAACCTAGAACTCTTTTGTTCATAAAGATCAAGTAAGAATTTAGTAGGTTGTCCGTTTCCTTTCTCAAAACACCATAATCAAGTAGCTAGTGTCACAGTCTCTAGACATCAAATTATTCTGGTTTTGTTTTGAATTCTAGTGAGCTCTGCAAGCACTGTATCATTAAGCCACATACCCAACACAGCGTATTCCAATACTGTTTTGACTTTTCTGTCCTTCATGATAATAACATTAATTTTGTTTTGATGATTAAGTACTTCCTCATGATTCCTGTGTCTTTTTTCTCTATTGAATTCAGGGATATTTTCTCTCCCTTGAGAGTAATTTTATGTTTTATGATATTGTGAGTTTTGTTTGCCACTATACCTAAGATTTTAGGATATTTTCTCCTTTGTTTCTTATTAGGGTAGCTTTGAGCTTAGCATCTCATGTATTTAAAAATAATTGGGGTATTAGTTACCTTTCCATTGCTGTAATAACACATCCATAACCAAGGCAAGTTATAGAAGGAAGAGTTTATTTAGCTTACAGTCCCAGAGGACTCTTTAAAGAGTCCTTCATGGTGGGGAAGCATGGCAGGAGATGGCTGGAGCAGAAAGCCGAGTGTAATCTTAGCATTCGATAAGGGATTTTATGAGTGAAAGACTACAGATGAATTAGGATTGTCTTATATTGTGGGGTTGTCTGTGATGATGTTTCCTGTTTCATCAAAACTTAGTAAGAGTTTCTTAGAATCTTGTTTACATAGATTTTTTTTTAGCAAACTATATTTGTATTTGTTGAGCTCTTCTTTTTTTTTTTTTAGTGGTTTGTTTCTAATCTTGAGATCAGGGAGTAATCTAACTTAAACAACGGCTTTCAGTCACATCTCAGTGTACTCATAAAGCCAATAATTTGTTCTCAAATCAGCTTCACAGATGCAGGACTTATATGGCTCTTACTTGAGTCATTAAAGGATGCAACTGAAGATCAGGTCTTGCCTGTGTCAGATATTTTGTAGTCCATGTGATAGCTTTAATGAAACACTCATAAATTCTAATTGTGCTGGTAACACTATACATCATGTTAAATAGTAGTTCCATCTTACAGTGGGTATGTTTTAAGACCCCAGTGGATGCCTAAAACCATGAATATGCCTGAATCCTATATATACTCTGTTTTCCCCAGAAAGCACAAGTACCAGTGGTTAAATGTATTTCTATTGGGCCCATGACCTGAGTTTGATTCTTGACACTGTCACTTGTAAGCCTGTGCATTTGGAAACCTCTCCCAGACTGTCACTGATGAAATGGGATGACCAAATCTATCCTGAGAATGTTATAATGCATATTAACTGAGTAGCACCTCTTAGTTGCTTAAAAAAAATTCCTTCTATTATGTGTTTATGCCTTATCCAGGGTCTCAGTCAAATCAGAACTTAAAGTACTTTTTTTGGAGAAGTTCATAAGGTCTACTTTTCTTCTTTGTCTTCTTTCTTTAAAAGGGCAATAATGAAAAATTCCTAAAAGTTGGGAATAATGGGAAGAGGAGGATAAACAACACACTCAGTGTGCTTATGGTTTGAATATGATATGCCCCTCACAGTCTCAATTTTTGAATGTTTGGTCCCGAGTTGAAGTACTATTACAGAACTTTAGAAAATGAGGCCCAGCTAGAAGTAGTAGGTCACTAGGACAGGTACTTCAGGGTGTCTTGTTCTTGGTGCTTCCTGGCCACCATGAGGTAGACAGCTCTCCTCTGCCCCACACTCCTCCTGCCATGATGTTCTTGCCACCAATGGGACCAGACAACTATGGCCTGACACCAGAGGCCAAATTAAATACTTCTCTTCGGTTAGGTGTTTCATCACAGGGATGAAAAATAGCTAACAGTGCTTACCTGCGAATTAGGGATAATAGTATTTGATTTATAAAGTTGTTATGAGGAATAGGTGAATTAGCATATGTATGAGTACTTCAAACTCTACAGAGCACCCAGGAATTGCTCCATGCTATTAGCACTGACACTATTTTTAGTACTATTATTGCTACCACAAAGTGTATCTTTTTTAAGTTCCTAAGTTTTTAACTAAGAAAGTTTGGATATTTTAGCTAATGTATTGGAGCTTAGTCTTCATGTATATAATAAAAACATTAGCAGTTGCTTTCCATTAGGACTGCTTAATGCTGAAAAGCATCAAGTCCATAAAGATTTTTGCATCGTTCTTGTACATTCAAAGCACCTGGTGGTACTAGATGTTTATATTAGCAACGGACTTTATTTGCTTAACCCTAACTACTCTTCTAGTTACTGAGGGCACAGTGCCGACCAAATAGAATCGAGTGCTAATTAATGGAGTTTCCATTTTATATCAATATTTAATAAGTATTAAAATGTAATTAAGACTTTTTTTCATGAGTAATACAAACTGGACTTTGCTAAAAAGAAGTCCTATGGACTTCTAGAATGAATAAAGGAGTTTTATTCACATGGTGTTTTGCAGGAAATATGGATGATTCTAAACACTCTAAGATTATTTTTGATGAGGAGCTATATTTCTCTTGATAATTGTTCTTTATTAAGAACAAGGATTTATAAAACATAAAACATAGTTAAATCTGTTTTTAGATGCCGTGAAAAGTATGTGTATTGTTAAACTTTTCCTAGTGCTAAGACCAAATACCTGGCAAAAGCAAGTAGAGGAGGGACAGGTTTAGTTAGGTTCATGTGAAAGGATACACTTCATTGTGAAAGGGAAGGAATAGAGGGTTCCTTAAGGAGAGGAGCATGTTGGTTGGACTCCTCACATCTTCACAGTTCAGGAAGCAGAGGGCAGGGAATGCTGACACTCAGCTGGCTTTTTCCTCCTTTTCTTTTGATTCAGGACCCCAGCCCATGGAATGGCTCTGCTCACAATTGGGGTTGATCTTCCTTCTCAGTTAAGGAAACAAACTCACAGAACCACTCAAAGGTTGCTTTCTTTGTGGACTAGGTGTTTCCTAATCTGGTCAAGGTGACAATGGAAATTTACCACCACAGAGAGTTATTGTGCGCAGATTAGTATTCTTTCAAGGGGTGTTTTCAAAGTTACTCGCCCTGGGGATATTCAACCTTAATTGTGCTATTTCTCTCAAAGGAGACACAAAATTTATGCCTTTAAGAACATCGTGAATGGCCAATCTCCTGACAAATGAAGTGTGAGATCATTCTTTAGTTCTTTATTTTAGCTGAAGGTCCTTAACCCTCTCCATACATAAGCATTGAGTAAGTTTAACTAAGAAAAAGAAAATATAATTATTATCCTTCAGGTTCATGAAAAGAATTAAGAATTCCGGTGTTTGCAAGGAGATACATTCTGCTTTTTAAAATGATATTTTTATCAATTCTTTGAGAATTTCATACAATGTCTTTTGAGCATATTCTTTCCCCTTCTCCATTTCCTCCCAGAACCACCCCTTCCTTCCTACCCACACACCTTCATGTCCTCTCTTTTTTTTTTTTTTTTTTTCTTAAAGCCCATACAGTCCTATTTGTGTTGCGTAAATACTGTTGGATGTGGGTTTATCTCTTGGAGTGTGGTCGACCTTCCAGGGGTCATACCCTTAAAGAAACTGATACTCTCCCAGAAGCTGTCAGTTACCAATAACTCCTCAGTTTGGGGTAGGACTTCCTATCTACTTCCCCCTTCCATGCTGGGATTTTTGTCTGACTCAAGCTTGCATACGTCCTGTGTGTGCTGTCACAACTTCTGTGAATTCATATTTGTACCTGTTGTATTCAGAAAATAGTGCTTCAGTGTAGTCACAATTGAATTGTACAATCTTTCCACTCCATCTTCCACAATGACCTCTGAGCCTGGGGGGAGATGGCCTCAGTCAAAGAGACATATTTTTAGTTAGCACTTAAAATTCTGGCCTAGTAAGCTCTTAAGTCACATTTTTTCTTAATGTAAATCTGTGTGTGTATGCGTGTACAGCTGTGTTTCTGTGTCTGTCTCTGTGTATGTGTCTGTGTATTTGTATGTCTGTCTTTGTGTATGTGTGCACCTGTGTGTGTCTGTGTGTCTGTGTTTGTGTCTCTGTGTATATGTCCATCTTTACACTGGCTTCTTTATTTGCGTAAGCACACAGCTCTATTAGTAGCCTTTCCTATTCCAATGTGACTATTTTTTAACTTGATTACAACTGCTATAAGTATTTACAGAATTAAACCACATTCACAGGTACTGGGGATTAGGAATTTAACATATCATTTTTTAAAGGCACTACTCTGCCCATAACCCCAGATTTGGTATTTCTGTTACAACAGCAGTGTGATGAGCTGAGACTAATCCCTCAGGGCAGTGGAGGTGGGTGGAATCATTCTCCTGAAAATCAGTTAGTCCCTCACCATCTGTAATAGTTATTTTTTCATCATTTCTTTCACAAATGGCTGTATCTTCATGATTATGTGGTTATTCTAGCATTTGAAGGGCCATGAGATGATGCAACTGATGCTGTCTGATGTGACAGTATCAATATTGCAATGCAGTGAGAATATCAGCAGTTTACGCAATCAGTAGACCAGGCTGCTGACGTCTGTGAGACGGTCACTACAGCAGTATGAGAATGACTGACGTGTGAATCATAGCTTTCTGCAGGAGCAGCAGCTTTATCCTGAAAATCAGTTAGTCCCTCACCATCTGTAATAGTTATTTTTTTCATCATTTCTTTCACAAATGGCTGTATCTTCATGATTATGTGGTTATTCTAGCATTTGAAGGGCCATGAGATGATGCAACTGATGCTGTCTGATGTGACAGTATCAATATTGCAATGCAGTGAGAATATCAGCAGTTTACGCAATCAGTAGACCAGGCTGCTGACGTCTGTGAGACGGTCACTACAGCAGTATGAGAATGACTGACGTGTGAATCATAGCTTTCTGCAGGAGCAGCAGCTTTAAGAATTAGCTTTAGTGAATCAGCACTGCAGCTGCTATTTTCTCAGTCACATAAGTCCAGAGTAAGATGCTGTTATAGGAAGTGTAAATTCAGGCACAACACATGGGACTTGTAGTCTTTCTCAATTTGGGGAAGGAAAGAATTTTGATATTAAATATATTTTTGTTGATCTTTTTTCTTTTCCTTTCTTTATCTTATCTCTAAACTTTTTGGTTTTAATTTAATATCCTAAAGTGAAATTTGTCTAATAAGTTAAAATTCATCTCCTAAAAAGCAAGCATAGTGTAATATTTAGAATTTAGCATGTCTGGTAGTCACTGCTCTAAGGAAAAAACAACTTTGTAAAAAGTGTTTTAAACCATGTCAAATTGAAATTTGGGCTCTAATGACAACTGGTTTTTAAATTTAGCTGAGAATACTCTTTGGACTTGGCGGGCTAAATAAGAAATCTAAACTTACTTAGTTTACTTTTCAAAGATTATTCTTACCCAAAGTTCACCCCCAACAATCACTCTTCAAAAGTCCCTTTAAATATGGATTCATAGCAGGCATAGTGCATACTAAAAATCATGGAGGTGAGCGTAGGGTGGGTTTACAAATTGGAAGCAAGCCTGGAATGGAGATACATACAGAGACTGTTTCAAGAGACTGAAGGTTGGACATGAGTTGAGAGGCAGAATGGTTGTCTCACGTGTGCCAGGTCCTGAGTTTGATCTGCAACATTAAAATAAATTAAAAGAAAAAATTCATTCCCAAATATTATATCAGATTATTTTCTTATGCTATTCCAAGATCAGTATTTCCAAAATTAGCAATCTGTATCATAATAGATAGGAGCTTATAAATACATATCATGTACAAGAGTTGGCAAAGATGCATGCCTCTGAATAAGATTCCACTCATGTGTTTCTCTAAATGAAGAAGAATGGAATTGAAATAACAGAGTGTCAGGACAAAGTTTTGAAAAAGAGACCTTCACCCCAAAATCACAGGATCAAAGACAGTTTTGAAAGGAACTGAATGTCAGGGAGATGGAAAATAGGTTATCTGTAATAGTCAGTGCTATTCTTAATTTAAAAGTTAAAATGCAGTTGAAATTTTCAATTGGTCATATATTGGTAATTTAACTTAGAAACAATTGGTTTTAGGTGAAGCTGAGCTTATACTCTTCCCACTTACTAGGAAATGACCTGTGATCTCATAGTACTCATCCAAACTTCCATAGTCCAGTTTTCACTGCAGTACAAAGAATAATTATGATAATGACCCTCATTTATTAAGCATTTACCATGTGTTAGGCATTATAACAGTTACTACCCAGACATCATCTCTTTTACTCTTCTTAATAACCTTCTGCAAAATGAAAGTCATATGCCACACTCTAGATAAAAAAAAATGTGAGCAGTTGAGGAGCTCTGTTGGTGAAGCATTTGCTGTGCAAGCATGAGGACCCAAGGGCCACCCTCAGCATCCACATAAAAGCCAGGTGAAGCAGTGCACACCATGATCACAGTGCTAGGGAGTTGGATTCAGGAAGGTCTCTGGGGCTTGCTGGCCAGCCAGTCTAGACCAGTTGGTGAGTTTCAGGCCCAGAGAGAAAGACCCTGTCTCAAAGAAATAAGCTGGAGAGCAATGGAGCTTTGAAGACAGCCAGTGTTGATCTCTGGACTCCAAATGCACACACACACACGCACATACATGAATGTGCACCTGTAGCTTTGAAGACAGCCAGTGTTGATCTCTGGACTCCAAATGCACACACACACATGCACATACATGAATGTGCACCTGTACTCATGAAGACACACACACACACACACACACACACACACACACACAAGAAATTTGGACTGACGTTGCCCAGGTCACATAGCTGTTATATTTTAGATCCAGCTTGACTCCAAAAATTATATGCACAGCATTGTGCTATGCTTTTAATGTTTTCAGGCACTGAATAAATAAATATATATACGCATTGTCAATTGATCTAGTTACACATGGTTATTTACATCTAAAAGAAAATTAAATAAGAGTAAAAGTCGAGTTCATCAGTCATTAGAGACATTGATTTGTGGAATACTTATTTCACTGCAGAAAGTTCATAAGCAAAGCTGGAATCTCATTTCCTGGGTTGCAGGCCAACTTCATCCTTTGTAATATGGTTTTTGGACAAATTCATCTTGAGACTCATTTCTTTACCTGAAAAATGATACTTATATTTACATAGTTTTAATGATAATCCAGTGACCTATGCACTAAAACTAACCAGTTTTAGCAGTTACTATGAAGGCCTAGGCGTGAGTTTAGAGCCATTAAGTTAAAGTCATCATAAAAAGAATAATGACACATCCTAGAGTTAAGATCCCTAAGATAATGGACACCTATAATATTGAACTATCCACATATATGAATGTAAATATACACTTTCATATATATTTCTTTTACAAAAGGAAATTGTATTAAACATTTTTTCTTTTGCCAATTTTCTTATTTTTTAATTTATTTTTTAAAAATTTTTATTGAATTTTTGTGATTTTCATACAATATAATTTGATGGTATTTAAATCTCCTTCCCCATCCACATTCCCTCTTACTCTCCCCCCCAATATAATATATTATATATAAAATAAAAGTCTGATTTGTGTCCCCAAATGCCCTTCAATGTGGGTCCATCCACTGGAGCCTGCTCAACCTACCAAGGGTCCCATCACTGTCTCTCCCTTTCCCAGCAGCCATCAGTAGCCAAAGTTCCTTATATTGGGTTGGGATTTCTTACATCCTTCCCTATGTCCATACTATGGTTTTGTCTGGTTTGAGCTAGCATGGGACTTGTATATGTTGTCAATGTTTCTGTGAGTTCAAATGTGTTACTGACCAGCTGTCTGGAAAGCTGTTTCCTTGGTCATCCACTACCTCCTCCTCCACAATGATCCCTGAGCCTTGTTGGGCAGAAGTTTGATAGAGCTTCCTATTCAGGGATAAGCACTCTGCAGCCTCTTGTTCTCTGCACATTGGTCAGTTGTGGATTTCTGTGTTAATCACCATCTGTTGCATAAGGAAACCCTCTCTGGTGAGAGTTGAGAGATGCCTTCATCCTATGTGTAGAAGTTGCACTGAAGATGTGTCACTTAGGGCTAAGTATCTCCCAGATACTTATTTTCTGCATTTGACCAGTTATGCAACTCTATAATAGTCTCCATCTGTTGCAAAAAGAAGCTTTTTTGATGAGTGGTGATTGGTACACTTGTCTGTAAATATGAGAATGCAGATTTAGAATACAGTAAGAAACTACATTGTGGCAAAAAGTGTTTTTGTTTTCAATTTTAAAAAATGATTTGACAGTTCCATAAATTTTTGTGATGGATTTTGGCCATTTTCTCCCTCCCCCTTCCTCTCCCTCATCCTCCTTCCTCTCCCCTGGAACCCTTCCCAACAAGCCCTCTCCTACTTTCATGTCTTCTTTGTGCTCTCAGTCCACAGACAAAGAATTTAATTAGCCTCCTGCCTGAGTATTGGTTGGAGGTCATTTACTGGAGCAAGGGCAACTTAGCAGTGGCTGCAGGCCTAAAGAAAATGACACCCCTCCTCCCAACAAGTGTTAATTGCTGATAGTCTCTTGGGGAGGACTGGGGCCCTTTCCCCATCCATGATGAAATGTTGAGAGGCCTAGTCATGTGCCACCACGAGTAGATAACCACAGATGCAGTGAGTGAATGAGTTTAATGGCTATGTCATGTCCAGAAGGTGTCATTTGCTGCACATCACCCCATCCTCTGGTTCTTACATTCTTTAGATCCTCTCTTCTTCGATGTTTCCTGAACCTTGCAGGGGGCAGTGATGGAGCACTCCCACCATCACTTACTCACTTAGGCCAGTTATGTGTTTCTGCAGTAATTGCTGTCTCTTACACTAAGAAGCCTTTGTGATGGTGGTTGTATGCAGCATTCGTCTATGGATATAAACAGGGATATTTGGAAGGAAGTTTGACAACATAACCATTAAGCAAAGCAACAATAATAGGTTCCCCCTAGGGCCTTTCACCTCCCCAGCCATGGGTTCTTGGTCAGGTTTATCGAACCAGGCACGAGTTAGTTCCTGTGGCGTGGCCTCAAGTCCAATCAGAAGGCAATTCATCATGACACTAGAGGATACATATTGCCTGGCAGGTCATTATGGTAGCTCACAGGATTCACAGCTGAGAAAGATTATTGATGACTTTTCTCCCTCAACAGCCTACATATGGCATTTTGGGCACTATGAAGGCTTGCTGGTGTGCTTGATGCTTCCAGCTCAGTTCCAGTCTGAATATCTATCCTGTGACCAAAGTGTGCAGTATCTTCAGCAATAGGGTCTTACCATCAAGTTATGGTACCAAGAGCAATAACAGTAGCCTATGATTGGCAGGGGACCCCAGAGGACCCCCCATACCAACAACATGTAGGGAGGTGTCCCACATCTGGCACTGGGTTTTTCACTTAATAACCAAACCATGGCTTCTGGAAGGAAAGTCATTTATCCATGGAAGATACCTTTATTCAGACTCTTATCAAAAATTATATTTTTTAATATGCATATAAGATGGTAGGTAGGTTTCCATATGCTTTTTCAAATATCCTTAGTTTTGGTTACCCCCCCTTCCCCATTCTTTTTCTTCTTACCCCTCCCTGTTTAGATCTTCCTACCCCCAGTACTCCCCCTTCACCTGCTTTCAGGCTCAATATGGTCTACTATTCCTTTTTGCTCCCTCTAATGGCCTCTTTCTGTCTTTCTGACCTTTACTAGCACACAATGTTAAGCACAGAGCTCTAAAAATTCATAGCATGTAAGGAAGATCATGGGGAATTTTCTATCTGTGACTGGGTTACCTCACTGAATGTAATATCTTCTAGAACCATCCATTTTCCTGCAAATTGCATGCTTTCATTCTTTTTTCTAACCACTGAATAAAATTCCATTGTGTACATGGAGCACATTACCCATTCATCAGCTGATGGACATCTAGGCTGGTTCCATTTCCTTGCTATTGTGAACAGAGCAGCAGCAAAGAAATGCAGGTATCTCTGCTGTATGTAGCTTTGGTTGTATACCCAGGAGTGGAGCAGCTGAGTACATGGAAGTTCCAGCTTCATATTTTTTTTCTTTTCAATGTATATTTTTATTGGATTTTGTGCATTTCAAATATCTTTGTCATATTTAAACTTCCTCCCCCATTAGCACCCACCCATATCCCTTCCACAAGATTTCATGCTTTCTGTCATATATGTTAAGGTCTATCGAGTCAAGTTTGTGTACTCACACTCTCGGTGTGAGTTCATCCAGTGGAGCCTGTTCAGCCTGTCTAGCATCACTTCCTTAAATATCAACTCTCCCTTACCCAGCAGTAATCAGTTGCCAATAGTTCCTCAGCTAAGGTTGGAGCCTCTTGCCCATTTCCCCAGTTCTCTGCTGGGTTATTGTCTGATTGAGTTTGCATGGGTCGTGTTTATGCTGCCACCATTGCTGTAAGTTCATATGAGCAAGATCCCAGAGGCCTGGAAGAATCTGTTTCCCTATGGTTGTGTACTGTCCTTGGCTCTTATAAACTTTCCACCCCCTCTTAGTCAGTGGTCCCTGAGTCATGGGTGGGTGAAGTCTAACAAAGGAGTCCCATCCAGGGACATGCACTCTGAAGTCTCTTATTCTTTACATCTTGGCCAATTGTGACCTTTTGTGTACATTGTCCTTTGTTGCACAAGGAAGCTTCACTGATGAGAACTGAGAGATGCATTAGTATTCTCTTTACCCACTGTTCCACTATGTTCTGTGAGCCTTAGATGTAGGGGTTCTATTGTAAATGTGTCACTTAGGATTGGGTATCTCACTGACACTCATTCTCTGTGTGTAACTAGTTGTGGAATTCTGTAATAGTCTCCATCTGTTGGAAAAGAGGATTCTTTGATGAGTAGTGACTGGTATACTTGTCCGTAAATGTGAGAATACATATTTAGCATACAGTAAGAAATTACATTTGTCTAGGGGTGTGGCAGGCATAGGGTTTTCTTTAGAATCTATGACTGCTTCAGCCATGTGGATTTAGCTGTGTTTACAGTGCCACACATGAGTTTCCTCCCACTGAGTAGGCTTTAAGTCCAATTAGGTAGCTGTTGATTATCCCCAAGATAAAAATGCCACTAATGCACTCATATAGTTTTCTATGCTGGTCATTGTTAGGTTTATTAGGCTTGAAAGTTGGGGTTGGACCATTGACTGATTTTTCTACCTTATCATCTTGCATAGTGTCCTCTAAAACTATGAGAGAGCTAGTCTTCAGGGAGGTGGTGTCCCAGTCAGTGCCATTTCCATCGCTCCAAGTCCTGTGTCAGAAGTATGTCCTGTCTTCCGCAATTGGGGAGATTACCATATCAGACCTCAATCTATACTACAGACCCATAGTCATAAAAACAGCATGGTACTGGCACAAAAACTGACATGTAAGATCAATGGAACATAATGGAAAACTCAAACATGAGTTCTGCAATTTCAGCCACCTAATATTTGACAAGAACACACACTGGAGGAAAGACATCTTCAGCAAATGGTGCTGACAAAACTGGATCTCTACTTGTACAAGATTGAAATTAGACCTTTATATATATAGCCCTGCACAAAAGTCAACTCCAAATGGATCAAATAATTCAACATGATACCTGAAACTCTGAAACTGTTAGAAGAAAATATAGGCAATACCTTATCCTTAGATTTTTGAGAACCTGCACACTGATTTCCACAGTGGCTATACTAGTTCACACCCCCATGAATAGTGGATAAGTGATTCCTTTCTCCCTACATCACCATGAACATTTGTAGTCATTTTTTTCCTTCATAATAGCCATTCAGATTAGAATAAGATAGGATCTCAAAGTGGTTTTAATTTACACATCCCTGATTATTAGTGATGTTGAACATCTTTTAAGATGTTTCATAGCCATCTTTACTTCTTCTTTTGAAAACTTTCTGTTCAGCTCCTTAGCCCATCTTTCAATTGGGTTGCTTCTTGTCTTGGTTCTCTGTTTTTTAAGTTCGTTATATATTCT
>NW_008346293.1:1142646-1144337 GCF_000622305.1 Nannospalax galili | reverse complement strand
CTACATTTTTAATGCTACTAACACTTAGATGTTTGCACATGTGTCTTTAAAAAAATTTCTATGTATCTGATTATTACTAGTCACAGTAGGTTACACTCGGATCCTTGGCACCTGAGTATGGATATAAAGTCATGAGGTAGATTTCAATGGTCATGTTTATCCCCTCTACTAATTAATATGAAGTAAATTTTTATTCTTCCTCCTCAAATATGTCTTTTTTTAAATTTGTTATTTTTTTGTATGTATTATACAGAACATCCCAAACAATCTTATTCATCTATATACCCACTTCCCAAATGGCACCCTCCCATAGCCTCCCCCATGCCACACACTGGAGCCCATATACTCTGTCATGCCTTTTACTGTCCACTGTGTTGTTGGCACCCACAGCCATTCCCCAGTGCTTGTCCATCTGCTGAATCTAGTCAACCTATCTAGAGATCCTTGTTTTAGGAAGATCAGCTCTTCCCCATCTACCATCAATCAGTTGCCAGCTCTCCTTTAGATAAGATTGGTTCTGCTGTTCATTTTCCCAGTTCTATGCTAGGTTACTATCTTGGACCACCCTGGCCAACAACGCTGACTTTACTCTTTGGTTATACTTTCCTCTTAGGTGTTTAAGACCATACAATTGGCCCAGATAAATCAATTTATTTTTACACTTAAGTTTGAGGATCTGTTCCTCAGGGGTAACATGGGTTTGGGAGGAGCCCCTGGCTCCATTCTTTTACCAGTTCCGTCTATGTGAAAATAAGTAAGTCAAAGGTCCTGCTCGACTGTGGCTGGCTTCACTTGGAAGCATGGGGGAAATGTTTCCTCTGTGTTGACCCTCCTTTTTGTAGAATGGACACTGGTTCAAGTCCATCTGGTGCGTCTCCATGGCTTCCTTGATCAAGAGGACAGGTGACTCAGCACAGTGACAGGATATTTTGAGAGAGGCTCATAGTCCCCTGGAACTTAGTTGACCTAGGAGGGCAAGGAGCAAAAACTGTCCTTTATGTCCCTCTGACCAAATTAGTATAAACCTCAAAGTATGGCTGTTAACATCCAAGAAGGTTAGTTCGACCATTCTTGTACTTTTAATTACCATGTGCCATGTACATAAAGCTTGGGCAAAGACCAAACATTCTCAGATAAACCTTGCCTAGACATATATTCCTTGATCTATTTGTATGTATAATTTTCAGTAGGTTGTTAGACTAATATGGTTCCGTCTGGTTTTTTAAAACTAGCTAGGCATTATTTGTCTCTCACATTGTCTAACCCTTCCACCATGGTTTCCCCATTTAAGGTGCCCCCATTTTCCCCATTTCTCCCTTAACAATACCCTTCTCCTATGGTCCCACCTCTCCTGAGTTCCTTCTTTCCCTTTATCCCCTAGGTTCCTTGTATAACCTTCCCTTCCCCTCCCCTTAAAATAACCCAATTTTTATCCATATCTCCCTTATTAATGCCTGTTTCCCATTGTTCTTCTCTTTCAAATTCTTTCTTTTCCTTTACTTCCCCGGTTCCTTTCCATTATCCTGGTTCCTGTAGTTATGTCTTGGGTACATACTCACTTATCAGGGTTTGGTTCTAGGATCCACATATGAAGGAGAACATAGGTCATTTTTTTTTCTGAGTCTGTGTTACTTCTCTTAGTATAACAGTTTCTAGTTCCATCCATTTACCTGCAAATTTCATGATTTCAT
>NW_008346293.1:1139613-1142586 GCF_000622305.1 Nannospalax galili | reverse complement strand
GTCAGTTGAGGGACACTTAGGTTGCTTCCATCTCTTAGCTATTGTGAAAAGAGCAGCAACAAACATGGATGTACAAGTGTCTCTTCAATAGGATGAGTTTTTTGGGTATATGCCAAGGAGTGGTATAACTGTGTCAACTGGTAGGTTCATTTGTAGTTTTAAGAGTTCTCCATACTGCTTTCCATAGAGGTTAAACAAATTTGCAGTCCCATCAACAGTGGATGAGTTTTCCCCCTCCCCACATCCTCTCCAATATTTGTTATCATTTGTTCTCTTGATCTTAGCCAGTCTGACTGGGATAAGATGAAATCTTAAAGTGGTTTTAATTTGCATTTCCCTGATTATTAGTGATGTTGAACATCTTTTAAGATGTTTCTTAGCCATCTTTATTTCTTTTGAGAACTCTCTGTTCAGTTCCTTAGCCCATCTTTTAATTGGGTTACTTCCTTTCTCGATTCTTTGTTTTTTGAGTTCATTATATATTCTGGATATTAAACCTCTATGAGATATGTCCCTTGTGAAGATTTTCTCCCATTCTGTGGGTTTTCTCTTCACTTCCTTGGTTGCTTTTGTTGATGTACAGAAGATTTTTAGTTTAATGAGGTCCCATTTGTTGGTTCTTGACCTTTCCCAGGCAATTGATGTCCCATTTAGAAAATCCTTTCCTACACCTATATCTTATAGGTTAATGCCAATGTTTTCTTCTGACAGTTTCAGAGTTTCAGGCTTCACATTGAGGTCTTTGATCCTTTTGGAGTTGACTTTTGTGGAAGGTGAAAGATAGGGGTTTAGTTTCATTCTTCTACAGGTGGACATCCAGCCATTAAAATACAAGAAGCATACAGAACACCAAACAGACAGGACCAGAAAAGAAACTCTCCATGGCACATCACAGTAAAAACACTACATGCACAGAACAAAGAGACAGTACTGAAAGCTGCAAAAGAAAAACAAGTCACATATAAAGGCAAACCCATCAGGATTACAGCTGACTTTTCAGTTCAAGCTATGAAAGCCAGAAGAGCCTGCACCAAAGTATTCCCAGTTCTAAATGACCACAGATGTGAACCCAGATTACTTTACCCAGCCAAATGTCTATTATAGTTGAAGGGGAAGAAAAATCTTCCATGACATAGATAGGCTGAAAGAATTCATGTCCACAAAACCAGCCCTTCAGAGAGTTCTTGCTTTTAAAGTTTTCAGTGTAGAGATCTTTACTTCCTTGGTTGGGTTTATTCCAAGGTATATATCCTTGTGTGTATGTGTGGTTATTGTGAATGGGACTGTTTCCCTCATATCTTTCTTAGCATGTTCGCCATTGGTATATAAGGAAGCTACTGATATTTTTGCATGTTGGTATTGTAACTTGCTGCTTTGTTGTGTTTATCAGCTCTAGAACTTTCCTGGTGGAGTCTTTATAGTTTCTAAAGTAGAGAATCATGTCATCTGCAAATAGGGATACTTTGACTTCCTCATTTCCTATTTTGTATCCCTTTTATTTCCTTATCTTATTGCTCCAGGTAAGGCTTCAAGCTCTATATTGAATAGGAGTGGGGAGAGTGGCCAACTTTGGCTTATTCCTGACCTTAATGGGACTACTTTAATTTTTTCTCCATTTAGCATGATGCTGGCTGTATAAGTTAGCCATATATAGCTTTTAGTGACCCAAGACACGTTCTCTCCACTTCTAATCTCTCCAGGGATTTTTTTTCATGAAGGGATGTTGGATTTTTGTCAAAGGACTTTTCTGCATCTATTGAGATGCCTATGTGGTTTCTGTTCTGGAGATCATTTATGTGATGAATTACATTTATTGATTTACATGTGTTGAACTGTTCCTACATATATGGGCACTGTTTAGTGTTAGCATCTTTTCCAGATGGAGCTTTTTACAGCAGCCTTCATGACCATCTGACTTCCTCTGCCAAGAACTCCCTCCATTGTCACCGCCTCTAATCCAGATTCAAGAAAATCAACCACATAATTTCAAGCCCTTGAAGTTCTAACACACTTCTTATGCCCAATGAAGAAATTAATATCCAAAGAGTTTAATGATTTGTTAGGTGTCATTTTGCTAAATGATGTCCATTTCATGACAGCGTCTTGACTTCCATATAAAGTTACAAATCATGTTTATTTCAAAGATTTTTTTTTAATTGGAGCTATCTTCTGATTTTGTTTTGCTTTGATTTTTTTTCACTCCTCATTTGCCACCTCTATTGCTCTAGTGATCTATGAAATCATTGCCTGGGAGACACACGAGGTGACAACACAGTTATTG
Organism: Nannospalax galili; assembly: GCF_000622305.1. Lineage (NCBI taxonomy): Eukaryota > Metazoa > Chordata > Mammalia > Rodentia > Spalacidae > Nannospalax > Nannospalax galili. Next base: position 1,140,305 of record NW_008346293.1, on the reverse strand, counting down.
GTAGTTGTGATCTGCCTTTATGGACATACACTAATGTGCTTTTTCAAACAGATAGGCCACCTTTGAACAGGTTACCAATATTTCCAAGGTAAGGATGGAGCATCTGGCATTAAAGTATAATTTAATAGACCATCAAATAGAAATCTATTTGAAAAAATATAGAACCTTATCAACCTTAACAAAGTGACCACAGGGGAAGAATCCATCAAGACTGCTTTCCCTCATGTTAACTTTGTGCTGCTTCTGTGAGTTACGTTACTAGTATCATTGGTTAACATGGCTTTGTGCCAGAAAGAACTGGATTCAAATCTTCTGTTTGGCACTAGCCCTTATATAAATCTAGCTTCCTTATTAATACTTTAATACTTCCTTTGGTCTTCTGTAAGGATTCAGTGAAACAAAGTTTAAAGCATCTGGCAAATGGCAATATCTTGCTTTCTTCCTTCCTAGGGAGCTGCGATGTTCAATGTTGTATCTAACAGAATTGCAGCTGCATTTCTTTTTTATGACTATAAATGTTCAGATGCTGGATATAAATTTTCTAGTTTGGTTATAACAATGTTGGAGTTAGACTACATTTTAGTTCAATTTATTTTATAATTACCCATTATGTTATTTTATGAATCATGGTACCTAATAGCTCCCTCGTTAAGTTCAGATATGCCTATTAAAATATTGAAAATCATATGGCA
>NW_008346293.1:1130859-1139341 GCF_000622305.1 Nannospalax galili | reverse complement strand
CAGTGACTGTAAATTTTTAGGTTCACAGTTCAATTAATACAGTTGTACATTTTTGAATGCAGTATAAACCCTGTAACATAAAATTGAATGGGTTTTTAACCTTTAAAGAAGATCTCCATTTCATTTTAAAATATACTGTTTCTTACAGAAACACTTGTTGTTTTTGCTAATAACACTGAGATGCTGGCACATGCATCTCTAATCTGTATGTATCTGATTATTACTAGTCAAAATAGGTAGTGCTTTGTTTTTTATATGACATCTGGGATGTGGGCAGGAAGGGCTTTTCCTGGTTGATCTTGCAGCTTGGAGGTCCAGTGCAACACAAGGAACTCCAGAACCACAGGATCCACAGCTGCGAAGATCCACAGATGCTGGGTATGAAGCAGTGACAACTGTTCATGTTGGATGCTGAGTGTCATGAAACACAGTCCCCTCACCCACTGCCACACCCACTCCTTGTCTCATGCAACTCAAAATAAGAAGGCTCCCACACCCCCACAAGCTAGCTTGGTGGTGTATAGCAACTCTTGTTCAGATATTCTGCATGTACTTACACAGGAAAGATCACCTAAGGGCAACACTTCCTACCCTAGATCCACGTGGAAGAATATGTAACGTTTGATCATTATGTTAAAAAAAGCCGGGGGGTGTGAGATCCTAAAATGTGATCCAGTAATCAGAACTATGAAACTCAAGTGGACACTACAAGCATCAGGGAAAACTCTCCCCATCTCAGACAATAAAGACCATGGATAATGCAGTCACTATGCAAGAGGAAGAGGCAATTGCCACCAGATTTCTCTTCAAAGGAAAGGAAGGAAATATCAATTTCTCATATAAAGTTATTTAGTATGAGCAATTTCAATGGAAATGCAGTGGTTTTAAAAGAAATTGCTGTAATCCTCCTGGATATTCCAGGGACAGCTATAATGTGGTCAATCTGAAGTACACAGGGCAATGTGAAACAAATCTTAGCATGCCCTCCTGACTGGATGGCTCAGGACAGGTGGTGAAAGAAGACACTTGGTGGGGGGGTGGCAGGGTACATGAATACAGTGTACCCTGAAAGTTCTAGAATGTTGGTTACCTTCCAGCGATTGGAATACACCTCACAAGTGACATAAACTCCTCAACTTGCCTCTTACAGGAACCAATGCTGCCAACTTTGCATTATCTTTATTAACTCACATGCTTACACGTAAAATGTAAAGACCTACTGGAACATAAAACTCAAGGAGGAGGCCCTTGTTTCATGCTGTCTCCAGGGGTGAGACCCCAGTCTCCTAGATAGAGCGCATATCAAAGCTGAAGCACTGCTGGTCCTTCTGCCTTGATTCCTCTCACCTCATTTATTTCTTCCTCTATTGTGCAATTTTTTTTTAAAGGAGAGAATGATACATGTGCTTGTTCTCTTAGGATTCTGGAAATTAAGATAGAACCTTACAGCATGATTGAAGCTTGGCTTTTTCAAACCCTGTAAATGCTTTTCTATTTCAAGTAAAGTTTGCTTTAATTTTTCACCAATCTTTTTATGGATTTAAAGTGTCTTCACACTACACCTAATTGCTTTAATGTCCTTGCTAACTTGAGTCAACCTTAATTCCATTTAATTGTTATTGTTCTCCTATGTAAGAAATACTTTCATTTTTCCTTTGCTGATTTCTGCTGCTTCCAGATAATTTGTGAGAGACTACTCCATCATTCAGTTTTGGGCACAGTTTTGATCTCTCATTCTGAGATTTTATTCTCATTTTTTAAAGTGTATATACAATACAAAATTGCTCAGTCTTCCATTTTCAATTTTCCTCCTTTGGGTTCCAGACTCTTAAGTTTCTGTTTTTTACTGAGCATATTGTCTGGGTTATTCTGCCACTATCTGAACACTGCTTCTCTCAATTTCCCTCCCTTCCTTCTTCCTTCCCTCCCTCCTCCCTCCCTCCTCTCTCCCACTCCCCTTCCTTTGCCCTCTCCCGTTACTTCATTGTTGATTCTACTGTTGCCCTAGCTCCCTCTGCATTGAGCTTTGGATATGTTTCCATGTTTCAGCTCATTGTTGTGCTTTGTTGAATACAGCCTAGGACTACTTTCCATGAACTTTTCTATTCTGAAATGGTTTTGTAATCCATATGTATTAATGAGGACATGGATTTGCTATGTATAACAAACAAAGCCTCAAAATAACAGTGGATTAAACACAGTATAAACTTAGTTCTGCCTTGTAACTGTGTTATGGATGAGACTTTTGTGTTGTCTCGAATATTTGTCTTTGTCAACTTTGTAGGTAATGACTAATTCCCACAGACTGTTCAATTTTCAGAAAGAACAGGAAGCAACCACTTCCCTTTTTTCAGAGTGTAGCCCAGAAGAAGCTTACAAGACTCATGCTTAATGACACAGTCCATGGACATGACCATATCTAGCAAGCCAGGAGGCAGGGTAGTAGTCTTCGTCTGTGTGCCTAGCTGAACTTTCCAGGTCTCTAAAGGAATGGGGGCAAGCTCTATTGGCAGGCTACTGACAGGACAAATCTTCCTTATTCCGGTTTTATTGTTTTTAGCCTTTATTGGGCATTGGCAAAATTATTTCTAGAGACATTTCTCATTTTTTTTATTGTCTTACAGTTAATCTACTCATTCATTCTTTTAAAAAATCACTAATTTAAGAGTAAAATTTACTGAATCTTTGGCACTAGCCCACAGCACAGAGTCTTTCAAAATTTTAACCTAGTCTGCATTTACCCAGCCTCTTTTCAGCATCCACCTTTTTTTATTTTTTATTTTTTATTTTATTTTTTTGTCTTTTTGTGACAGGTCTCCCTCAGCATCTACTCTTTCACTTATTCATCAGCAAACATGGTGCATGCCTGCTGTGTGTCAGGCACAGTGTTGTTTATTTTCCAAAGCTAGTTTGTTGAATTGTGGGTAGAAAACATGCCATGAATGCACACGGTTCCTTGTCACCTTGATTCACTTCTGATGGTTGTTTCTACCACAGTTTACTAGAGAGGGACAATACATCTTAAGAAGAGCTTTGCAAAACTAAGTCTTCCAGTAGGAGTGGCCAGATTTCCTTACAGAGTTCAATACTACTTATCTGACACATTTCAGTTTTCAAGTTCTTATATATTATAGAACAATTTTTGTCTGTTTTAGAAACAAAAATAGAGAGGAATATTTAATGAAGTGGTTATACTTAGACCTAGTACCTTATGGAAAAGACCAAATCTCGTGTATTACTGTTGTCCTGTTGCTTATTTGTTCCCAAATGATTTAGCTTAATCCCTACTCCTACAGCCTGATGCGTGAAAATCTCTATAGCACGGCATACTTTTGACTGAGCTTACCTTTTAAAATTTCCTTCTACAGTCCTAGGTGTTATAAGACAGAAATGTGCATATGTAACCTGTCATAGTTTTGAGTAGTAAAGAGAAAAGAAAGTATCCATTATTTTGCTAAACTCTGAAGGAAAAATGACCCTAAATCCTATTAGGTCTTATTAACCATTTACATATTTACGAATGAGGTCAGATCAAGATATGCAGGGAATCCAGCCTTGTAAAACAAAGGAACCAAAAGGATGGTACATACAGGATACATACAGGATGAATGTTTTTGCAACTTTGTTGAATTCTGTAATGCAGTGGCTGCTCTTGTTCCTTCTCTGGCCTGGTAGGCTTGGTCTCCAAAATGTCAGTGTGGCCATGTGATTTTCTAACTATAACTTTGGTTGGAAAGAGGAGCTGTGGAGGGAGGAAAAGTAAGTAGCCCCTCAGTCTGGAAGCCTTTTGTATCTGTTCTTCATGCATCTCTCTTATATATTGGCCTTCTGCTTAAAAGTTCATTTGAAATAAAATAGTTGGAAAGTCACTAGACTAGATGATGCTCAAAGTCTCTGTTAGCTCATAATTCTGATGGTATCTGTTTTTCTAACATGGTGGATTTCTGCTGCTACACTTACATTTTGATCCATTTCCCTTGCAAGGGGTGAAATTCATCCTGGGGAGGCCACTTGCTCTTTTGTCTTTCATATCTCTTAGGTGTTTCAAAAGTATTGCCAAGCTTAGATGTAAATTCCAGAAGCGATAATGCAGAAGGGATTAGACCTTGTGTGGTTGCCATGTCATGCAAATTCTGCATCAAAGTATATTGGAACACCTACTTATACTTATTTTATATTTATCTCTGTGTTTAACATATTTGATAGTTATAATTTAGCAAATATTAGTCTAATTTTATAACTCATAATATATTTATATATGAGATGTTCTAGCTTCCATTTTGTTGCTGATTTTCAGTAAATTTGATGAACAAACACCATGACCAAAGAAACTTAGGGGAGGAGAGGCTTTATTCTTCTTATATATTGATCTCACAGTTCATCATTGAGAGAAGTCAGGGTAGAACACAAAGAGAAACTTGAAGCAGAAACCATGGAGAAACAGTTTGCTGGCTCAATTACAAGTTCATATTTATATAAATTTCTTACTTAGCCTGGAACCACCACCCACAGTGGACTGGGCCCTCCCACATCAATTGGCAATCAATACAATCCCCACAGACATGCCTGTAGGCCACTTTGATACAGGAAATGCCTGAATCGTGATTCCCTTCAGAGTTGACTCTAGGCTGTGTCAAGTTGACAGTTAAAGCCAACTAGGACAAATATATGTACACAAAAATTTTAGGGATTTGCCACTTTTCTTGCAACCTTTTCATATGTTTCAGTCCCACTGCAGTGGGGAGAAGGAAGTGGAAATTCATAATGTAAAAATGGATTTGGGGTTGGAAAGATGGCTCAGTGGTTAAGAACCATCCAGGTTCCAGCACCCACATGGAGGTTCCACAACCATCTGTAACTCCAGTTCCAAAGGAATCCAACCCCCTCTTCTTGCCTCCACGGGTATTGTCCATGCTGGCAAAATGTGTTCATACATTAACAAAGCAAAACAAAACAAAACAGATTTAATCCTGGAAAGGATGTAAAATTACCAAAAAAGAAAAATTTTGTACAAAAACATTTTTTTCTTCATCTTGTTTTGTTAGGGATGTCACATGCGTTATAGTAAATAAATGTTGACGTTGACAAATTTTGATTTTTTGTCACTCCGCGTGTGACCATTTCGTCATTTGTTTTTCTCTTCCTCTTCTCAGTTCCTTATACTTGGTCTACAAATACAAGGATTAACTGAAGGGAAACTCCCCCAGAATGACAGTTAGTGGAACTATGAGAAACCACATAGGAAAACGTTAAAAGATTCCTCTTTGCATTTTAAGAGTCTCACAAGGTGATAAAGTATGTACTCAGGCTCACGCACCTTAACGTTCGACAAATTATTTATTGCATTCCTCCCACCATCTGTGAAACCCTGTGCTAGGGAAAAGATGAATGAGTCACTGTTCATATCCTCAAAATACTTTAAAAGACCTTGTGTGAGACGGCAAGGCAATCACTAAGCAGAAATTTATAATACAAGGGATATGTACAATTAAATACAATGAATGCCCTACCCAGCCTGAGGTGGGGGGGTGCACAGAATGGTCTCTATTTATGTATTGTGGGTAAACTTAAGCACCCAGAATATGTAAGTTTAAGTTTACCCAGAATACATAAATAGATGCTAACACGGAGTGAGAGAAGATTGAAGGCAAAAATCTTCACCGCAGAGGCTAAAATAAGTAAGGCCGTTGCCTGGGACCAGCTTCAGAGTTTTGCGTTGGTACATGTTGGGCCTCGGGGGAAAGCAGGGAGAAAGGTAGATGGGCGTTAGGGCTTGCAGGGCAAGCAGTGCTGCGTGCAGGGCTTGGACTTGATTCTTGTAGGTGGTAGGATGCCTGGGAGAAATCTGTTGTAGGATTATCATGAGCAGATTTACTTTTGAATGACTCCACCTAAGAGGCAGGTAAAGAATGGATTTTCAGAGAACCAGCATGGATATAAGAAAATAACTTAAGACATTGTTGCAATAGTCTAGGAAGGGTGAATGGCAGACTAAACTGGGGCAAAGGGAGTGTGCAAATTGCCACAAGTGGCTAAGGTGAGTCAATACTGATGAGTCATATTTTTGTTAATTTCCACCGTATTTGCGTCAGATACTAGCCACTGGACACTGTTCACTGTACTGTGAACAGAAACTGAATGTATGTAGTTTTTTTTGTTTGTTTGTTTTATTTTGTTTTTTGTATCTGGGATCAAGATGGTTAGATCTTATTTGTGGTTCCTGGGTGGGTCTTGGGAACTTTGATACAATGCCTCCATTCCGGATCCATTTCTCACCGCTGTAGGAGAATGGCAGAAAGAAACAACTTAAAGAAGGCATGGCTTATTTTGGCCTACCATTTAAGGGGATACAATCTGTCATAGCAGGAAAAGCATGGCACAGCTAGTGCTGTCCTGGGCAATGGGAGCTGGCAGTAGAGTTTGTTGCATGGCGTTGATCAATAAGCAAAGAGGGCTGGGTGGTCACTAGACCTGGGAATGAGTCTACATCCACTCCCCAGTGACCACTTCCTCCAGGTTCCACAAACCACCACCATCACTAGCTAGAGACAAAAGGTTCAGACTCATGAATCTATGGAGAACATTTCATATTTAAATCATAATGAGCTACAAATGGCCATATTCTAAGAGTGTGATGTTGTGTTAGTCACTTTTTTGTTGCTGTGATAAAATACCATGACAAAAAGCAACTTAAGTAAGAAAGAGTTTATTTTGGCTTATGGTTCCAGAGAGGGATAGATTCTATCATGATGGGGAAGGCTCAGCAGTAGGAGTAGGTAGCTGTCTGACATAAGAAACAGAGAGAGAGCGAGAGAGAGCGAGAGAGAGAGAGAGAGAGAGAGAGAGAGAGAGGAATTGGGCAAGACTATAACCCCTCAAAGCCTACCACCAGTGACATACTTCCTCCAGCAAGACTCTTATTTTTAAAGGTTCCATAGCTACCCCAAACAGTACAACCAACTGGAGATCAAGTGTTCAAATACATGCACCTATGGGGGACATTTCTCAGTGAAACCCCCACAGATGTGTTTTCACAACTTTTCAAAAGTGTCATAGCACCAAGTATTTTCTCATAGTGATTTTTCTGTGTATATGTGCAAAATAATGTTTGCTAACCATTTGTGTCTGTGAGATAATTTTAATCAATTTGCTATTGATCAGTGCTAATGAAGTAATCTTAGGTATTGTCATCTGAAGTTGAAAATGAAGTCCTTTGAGTTTGTAATATATTGCAGTTTTATCATTGACTCAGAAGTTCTACTTTTCCCAAGAAAACCACGTCGTAGTGTTTATTAGCTTTAACTCAATTTTTAAAAAAATATTTTATTTATTATTTTTATTTTATGTGTATTAGTGTATTGCCTGCATGTAGGTAAGTGCACCTGTGTCGTGCAATGCCCGCGAGGACAGAAGAGGCTGTCGGATTCCCTGGAACTGGAGTTACAGACAGTTGTTAGCAGCCATGTGGATGCTGGTATTCGAACCTGGGTCTTCTGCAAGAACAACCAGCGTTCTTAACCGCTGAGCCATCTCTCCAGCCCCTTTAACTCAATTTTTAAAGAAAATATGGCCAAAGTATTCTACATTTGATGATTAACTGAATTATTGGGTTCTTCAATATTTTTTTCTCTCTCCTTTTTCCTTTGCAGGAAGGAAAGTTATTCAGAGTATTTCCCTACACCTGGCTTAGAAGTAACAGCATATTTTAACCAGAGGTTTGTAAGTATCTTTTCCTCTCTATTTAGGAAATGAGATACTGATTTTTTGGAAAAAACGACTTCTTTTATTGACCAAATATAGCTATACAACTTGAACAGGCATGTAAAATGTGAAAAATCTGCCGCTCCTAAGAATTAACAAGTTATGAAAGGAACCCAACCCCCATCAGAAAACAGTTACCACATGCACTTACAGCCAATGCATATTGAATTTATTCTTTGGGAATTTCTCTTTCTTGATGTCATTTTCATTATCTGCTTCTCCTTTGTGAAAGTATCTGTGGCCACACTTTTTATAAGACTGACATGCTGCTTACCATGCTAACGAGGTACATTGTGTCTGCATATTTTAGAAAGTTTTTAACATCAGTAAGAAGGACGATGAAAAAGATGGGGCATGAGCGCAGGAAGGAAAGCATTCTTTTAAAAGTTACGTGGTTTGGGATAGCTTTGTATTTTCCACGATTAACATTTTTAGTGAATTTTTTAAAGCTTGTGCTAGGCCTCCCATAGCTAAGGTCTCATCAGTCTCATCATAGTTATGCAATGGCTATTACTGTGTTGTAATAATTCTCATCAGTTCAGGATTGAGCAGTCTGATAGATTCTTCCTATTCCACTTAACCAAGAGCTAGAGAAAAACATACATTGTGACAGCTGTGTTATTAGAAGAGTTTAGAGGAACCAGCAAGAGTAAAACAGTAAAAGAAAACCTGTCCTAAAAATATATCTATACTGATAGCATTTTTACAATTTATTCCCCTG
>NW_008346293.1:1128482-1130766 GCF_000622305.1 Nannospalax galili | reverse complement strand
TTAAGAACACAGTTTCAGGGCCCATCAGAAAGTCAGGCCACTAGCTTTGGTACACAGTTAGATGGGGACCTTACTAGCTAGGTGACCTAGACAGAGCATCTTGACTTCTCACCTATAAATATTTGTATTTGAAGGTTTGTTGACTTGAAATACTCACTGATTGATTAATTAATTAATTAATTTCAGAGAAATCCCTGAAATATTGTTGCTTAGTAGTTGATATTCACTTTATCGTGGTTAATCAACCATTGCCATCATTAACTTAACATTTGTGAAGTAGCTAATAAAACCAGCCAACAGGAATTAGACACATTTCAAAGTTGTCTCATCAGATAAGATCTTGCAAATTGTTTAAAAGGTATACTTAACTTTTAATGACACAGTGTGTAGTTATACAGACTGTTTCCTAGCAATTTGACTTTAGTATTTGGTTCTAATCCATCCATTTATTAGTCTTCTAATCTTGGGCAAATTACCTGAAATCTCTTATGCTTTATTTTGACAATGTAATAATGCAGGCAGCCATGTTTCTATCACAGGTTTTTTGATATGGATTAAATGAAACAGTGTAATATAAAAAGGAAATAAGTCTATACATCTGTCATTATTTCCCATCTTTTTATATTTGCAAATCCTGAGCTTTTGTCCACATAAAGGTTTAATTAGTAAGTGTATATAGACTATTTGTGACTTAAACTGGTGTTTATAGAATCATTGAGAGAATGGTTGACAAATTCTTGGCCATACTTCCTGTTGTTTTCAGTGTCTTAGATCTATGCAAGTGATTTATAGGCTAGCCTTTGAGAAACGTGCCTTTTCCTTTAAAGACTAACCTCAAACTAGTTGATCATTAAAATTGAAGGGAGGTAACTTGGCATGGTGGCACACAGCTTTAGTCCCAGCACTCAGGAGGCAGAGGCAGGAGGAGCTCTGTGAGATGGAGTCCAGTCTGGCCTACATAGCGAGTTCCAGGTCAGCTGGGGCTACATGGAGACCCTGTCTCAAATAACAACAACAAACAAAGATTAAAGGGAAGTTTTTTAAAAACAAAGCAAGCAAGCAAACAGAAAAAATAAAGCCCATGAATCTTCCTAGAGCTCCCTCTGAGATCCCGATTTAGCAGATTGAGGCATGATTTATGGTTTCAAAAGACTGTCTCTCAGGGCTGAAAAGATGGCTCAGCAGTTAAGAGCACTGACTGGTCTTCTAGCGGACCTGGGATTGTTCCAAGCATCCACATTGTGGCTAACAACTGTTGGTAACTCTAATTCCAGGGGATCCAATCCCCTTTTCTGGCCTCCAAGAGTATTGCATACTTGTGGTGCCTTTACATACATGCAGGCAAAACATTCATACACATAAAATAAAAATAAATACATTTTTAAAATGTGGAATTACTTAACAATTTTTATTGAATTTTTGTGCATTTCATAATATACGTACTGATATTTAGACCCCCCTCTTCTATCTGCACTCTCCCACACCCCCACCATATTTCATTCACTCTGTTATATATGTTAAGGACCATCAAGTCAGGTTTGTATACACAAATGTTCCTTGATATGAGTTCGTCCTCTGGAGCCTCATGAATTAGCATCACTCCCTTAAAGAAGACCAAATCTCCCTCACCCATCAGTGATCAGTTGCCAATAGCTCCTCAGCTAAGGTTGGACTTCTTATCCATTTCCCCACTTTGATGCTGGGTTTTTGTCTGAGTTGAGTCTGCATGGATCTTGTGCATTCTGTCACCATTGCTATAAGTTCATATGAGCAAGTTTCCAGTCACCTGGAAAACTGTTTCCTTGTGGTCATCCACCACCCTTGACTCTTACAGCCTTTTCACCCCCTCTTCTGCTGTGGTCCCTGAGCCCTGGGTGGTAGAGGTTTAATATAGGAGACCTATCCAGGGACACACACTTTGTAGTCTCTCTTTTGCCTACATTTTGGCCAGTTGTGGCTTTCTGTGTTAATCACCATCACTTATACACATAAAAGAAAAACAAATGCATTTGAGGAAGAACCCAGTGGAGGGATGCTTTTGGAAGCCCTTGTCAAGAAATTCCAATGGACTCTCATGAACATTTGAAAATTGCCCTGTTCTGACTTTTTTCTAGTTCCCTGTCTAGAACTTGTAATGCCAATTACTCTTGCCTTTACTTCTTCACATCTCCTATTCATGATTCAAGGATTTCTTCTCCCCTTAGAGACAAGAGTTATATAATTTGGGAGTCTTTTAGATAGACCCACTGAAGGGGGACTCCAATTTCCTCATCCTGCAACCCTT
>NW_008346293.1:1101402-1128384 GCF_000622305.1 Nannospalax galili | reverse complement strand
AGAAAAAAACTGGCTAGGCAGTTAGGGTAAAAAGACCCCAAAGAAATGTAGCAAGTTTTTTGGATAAAAGTTAAAATGTCCTTGGTCCTGTTAGCAACATACCCTGTTCAAAAATGTCAAAAGTATTTGGGAGCTTGTATCAAATCCTTAAAAGATTTTAGGGTTACCTCTTCAGACTGGGGAATAGAGGGGAGGGAGTGGGGATGGATTTGATCAAAACACCTTATATTCACGTATGAAATTCTCAAAGTTTTTGTAAAAGTTAAAAAAAAAATGCATTTTAAATCCCAGCACTCGGGAGGCATTTGGGAGCTTGTATCAAATCCTTAAAAGATTTTAGGGTTACCTCTTCAGACTGGGGAATAGAGGGGAGGGAGTGGGGATGGATTTGATCAAAACACCTTATATTCACGTATGAAATTCTCAAAGTTTTTGTAAAAGTTAAAAAAAAAATGCATTTTAAATCCCAGCACTCGGGAGGCATGGATTCTTCCAGAACTATCTGCCTTCTGTTTCATCACTAATTTAACTTTCTACTCCCTTTACACTATTTTCTGATCTCTATCGTAACTAAAAAACACAAAAAAAAAAAAAAAAAATTAAAAAACTACAACCTTCTACAGCCTCTTTGTATCTCTGTGTTTTGAAGCAGGAAGTTTGTGGCTGTGTTTGGCAAATGTGCATTAGAGGGTATACTTGTACTTGTGTGGTTGCAGATCAAGTAACAGATCTGAGAAGCCTGGGTTTGGATGTCTGCATCCTGTGACTTGACAAGACTAACAGGCTCCTTTTTCTTATTTACCTACTTAAAAAAATATTTTATTCAGTATTTTTATTTTATGTGTATGAGTGTATTTCCTGCATGTATGTGAGTGCACCCATGTCTTGCAATGCCACGGAGGTCAGAAGAGGGCTTCGGATTCCCCTGGAACTGGGGTTAATGAAGGTTCATAGCTGCCATGTGGGTGCTGGGAATCAAACCCGGGTCCTCTGCTAGAGCAGTCAGTGTTCTTAACCGCTGAACCATCTCTCTAACCCCCTTATTTACCTACTTTAAGAAAATCCTAGTGCAAAATCCACAAATACCAGGCTTTCTCAGCTAAAAAGGACTGTTGGAGACCATCTAGCTTAAGACTCTTAATCACAGAGGAGGAAAGTAATTTAGAGGTTTGCCCAAAGCCATAGGAGACCAGGACTAACAACTGTGTTTTTAATTCCAACCCCATTGTATCCAAACACAGCTGCCTGACTCTGCATCTACCATTTAAGCAACCTGTTTCACCTGTTTAACACCTGTGACACCAGCTTCTCTAGTGCTGATTCAGACTTCTGCTTTGTCCTGCAGTGACCAGACAGAGAGTGCTCTGAGTCTGCTTTCCTGCTGAACTGCCTTTGGCAAGTGAGAGTCTTCCTTTCCAACTCCAGTTCAGCAGGAAGACCAGGGAGGCATTGCCAGTGCCCACACGAGAGGCAGGCTGTTTGTCCCACATCCATCTTCACTACTTCTCTCTTGCCTCTTAGCTGTGTCTTTCCTCAAACTCCATGGCTGTGCTGTTTGCTAGGAAAGAAAATCCAGGAGGAGGAACAGGTTTTGAAAGAAGATGAAAATCTCTCAGATGAGAGGATGCCATCAGCTGACCTGTTCTGGGGATCCTTAATATTAGCAGAGTGTCCACATATAGAGTGCCACATTCAACTCAACTGTGGGAAGTATTATGTTTCAACTTCAAAAACATAAAAGCCTGAGGCTCAGAGTTTATGTGTCTTGCCTAAGGCTTTATCCAAGGAGCAGGAGCACCAAGATCAGAGTCATAAACCATTCAAAGCCTATGTGCCTGTTTTCTATCACTGCTTCTTTTTAGCTATGCCATATAGAATTCAGTGAAAATGGATCAATTTCCAAATGCAGATTGTTTGTAAGAACTCCCTTGTAAGTTATTCTCACCTTTCATTTGGAATACTGAAATTTTTCTCTAAACTCATTTATTTTGTGTATTTGCACAGGTGTTCATGTGTGCAAGTGTATAGGTGTACATGTATGTGCAAATGTGTGCAAGCGTGCATGTGTGTGTACATGTGCAGGTGCTTTTGAACATGTGTGTGGAGGCCACAATTCTTCAGGTATTGTTCCTTGTCACTGTTCATCTTTTTGTTTCAAGACAGAGTCTCTTATTGGCTTGGACCTCACCTAACAGATAAGCTAGGTTGATTGGCCAGTGAGCCCCAGGGATCCACCTAGCTCCACCTCCCCAGAGCTGAGAGTGTGTGCCACCTTGCCTGGCTTTTCTGTGTGGATTCTGGGCATTTAACACAGGTCCTTATGCTTGCAAGGCAAGTACTTTACTGTTAAGTCATCATCTCCTTAGTCCCTGTAAACTCATTTCTTTATATGCATGTGTGTATGTGTATGTTGAATGTATGTGTGTGTGTGTGTGTGCTGTGTGCATGTGAGTACACTTGCATGTGTGTACTTGGGGACTTGGGACTGGTGTTAGGTATCTAATTTCTTTGTTCTCCACCTTATTATTTGAGACAGGGTCTCTTACTGAACCTGGAGCTCATCTATTCAGCTAGGCTGTCTGACCAATGAGCTCCATGAATCCTCACATCTCTGCCTTTCCAGCACTGGGGTTACAGACTCACTCCTGACTTTTATGTGCATTCTGATGACCTAAACTCAGGTCCTCATGCTTGTGGGACAAGGACTTTATCAACCAAGCCATTTTCGCAGTTTCTTGAATCCACTTTTTCTCTTTTAAATCTGTTCCAATTCCTGCAGCCAAAGTGACCTTACTGAAATTCATTTTTTATGGCCATATTGTTCCTTAAAGTCCTACAATGACTTCCTGTTGCTGTTAGGACTTACCAAATCCTTAAAAAGTCTGAATGATATGGTCCCTGCTGCCCATCCCTTATCTTGTACTGTTGGCTACCATCTTCTCTGTGCACTGGCCACAATGGCTTCTTTTTTACTATTATTTTAAAATTTTATGTGTATGCGTGTATATAAGTGCATCTGTGTCATGTACTGCCCATGGAGGTCAGAAGAGGGCTTTGGAGTTATGGACAATTGTTAGCCACCATGTGGGTGCTGGGAATGGAATTCAGACCCTCTGGATGAGCAGCCAGTGTTCTTAACCGCTGAACCATCTCTCTAGCCCCTACAACGCCTTTTTACAATCATGAAATGTCTCATTCTCTTCTACATCAAATATTCTTTTTATTCCTTTCAACACATGCTGCCTTTATTCTTTCATCTCAGCTCATGCTGTTCATGAGTCAGATTTTTATATACATGTAGCACCTTGTAAGTTTTTCTCTGAGAAACGTATAGCTATAGTTTGTAATCATATATGAATCTTTGAGGATGGTTTTTGCACTTTAGATTCTGTAAAAATAATTCTAAAACATTTTTCAGGTGTATAATTGACATTCAATAGATATTTTCCAAAATAATTAATAAACATGACTGATTCTAGAATTATATTTGATCATTTGTTTGGTAAGTTACTCTTCAGCACTTCAAAACAAACAAAAAGAAATTTTCTTTTGCTCTTGTAAAACAAAATGAATTTCAACCACATATAATACTGTTTTTAATACCTAAATGATATAAAATTCCCTTTGTTATTTCATTGTAATTGCTTTTCCGTTTATGAAGCCAAATTGCTCAATAAATGATGCAGATTCGAACACATAGGGATAATTACTAAACTGACTTTTTTGGATTAAACCAATTAAGCCAAAACAATTAAAACTTGGAAACGGCAACTATAAAAGGATAATATATCATCATTTAATACCAATGAAGGATAAAAATGGGCCATAATTTGTTTTTAAATGTCACATCTTTATTGCACTTGCAAATTAAATGAGGTTTTTCTATTCCAACCCCACTGAAAATAATTCAGAATATTCACAAATGATGTATTAGAGTTCTCTAGACAGACAGACCCAATAGGAGTTATAGATATATAGAGAGATAGAAATCGATAAAGGTAGAGAAAGAGGTACATGATAAATGAAAAGGGAATTGTGAGAGAAATTGATTCATATAATTGTAGAAGTTAACAGCCACAGAAGGTAAACTGTAAACTGCGCCCTGGGTATGCTGGTAGCATAGCTTATTCCAAGCCCCAACATCTCAAACCCAGTAAACCCAACAGGTGTAATTCTCAGTAAGAGGTTGAAGGCTTAAAAATCTAAGAAGTTGCTGGTATAGGTCCTAGAGACCAAAGGCCAGACACAAGATCCTAATACCCCTGTGTGAAAGAGGAAGGATGTATCTCAGCTCCAGGGAATGGAGCAATACATTGCCTTTCCTCTGATTTTTGTTTTCTCCAAGTCCCTGATAGATTGGATGGCACCCATCTACATTGAGGGTGTGTTTTCCCCACCCAGTCTACCCACATACTTCAGGAAATACTTTCATAGACACACCTAAAATTAATACTTTACCGGGTATGTGAGGCAGAGTTCTCTGAAGGAAAGAACTAAAAGGAGATTTATTTATTGGGATACACTATAGGGACCAGCAGTGGCTGCTTGCACAATACTTTACCGGGTATGTGAGGCAGAGTTCTCTGAAGGAAAGAACTAAAAGCAGATTTATTTATTGGGATACACTATAGTGACCAGCAGTGGCTGCTTGCACGCTGGAAAAACAGAGGAACTGGGTGCTGTTCAGGCCAAGAAACTGGATGCCTCAGCAGTCCCAACAAGTGATGAAAGCTAGGAGGTTCCCAGGAAAGTCACTGCTGTTGAGTCCACATTGGAGGGCCAAAGAAGCTGGAGTCTGATATCAACAGAGGACAGCATCAGCAGAGATCGATAGCCTTGCTCAGGAAGGAGAACAGAAGGCAGACACATGGACACATGCATGCTTTCCCCCTCTGATATCTTGATATCTGGGTCATTATGTTTTGGAAGGGGATACCCACATTGTTAGGCGGGTCTTCTGCTTGAAGTTAATCTTTTCTAGAAGCACCCTCATGGACATAACTAGCAATGTATCCCCTAGGTGGTTCTAAATCCAGTCAAGTAAAGAAGGCTAACCATCATACCAGATTTCGAAGCATACTTTAATCTAGTCAGGGTTACACTGGAAATTAGCTGTCATAAATGAGTGATTATTTTTTAATGGTGTAGGTATACACAGTGTAATGCATGAGGCTTGGATAAAGCTTGGGAAGGATGCCTCAAGCGGTAGTGGACCTTCAGTGCTTAAAGTGGCATCCAGAACTCTTAACTATACAGCTGGTTGGACTGTGGAATGGACTCCCGTGTAAGGGAGTTCTATGTTCTGTTCTCCAAATGTGTTGCTAAGGCCCCCTTGGATTGTGGTAAAAATGAACAATCATAGTTGCTGACATTTTCAGTATCAGAGAACCAACTGGGCATGGTGTATCCCTTTCATCCCAGATCTTGGGAGATGGAGGCCAGCCTGGACCACATAATAAGACCCTGCTGGTAGAACAGGAAGGGTAAAAGAGAACTACCAGATGAAAAATAATTCTTCAGTCTGAATATTTTATAATTTCAATGAATGGAAGTAGAGAGAATTAAAAATCACTGAGGAGCAAGGTGTGGTGGCTCTGGCCCTTAGTCCCAGTACTCAGGAGGCAGAGGCAGGTGGATTGCTGAGAGGTGAAGGCCAGCCTGGTCTACCTAGTAAGTTCCAGGAAAACTGGGGCTACATAGTGAGACCTTGTCTCAAAAAAACTTAAAAATGAAAAATTAAACAAGATTGATGGAGAAAAATATACAAGTTCAAGTTGTCAGTGCTATATATAATATTTTCCAAATATATAAATGGATAATTTTTGCATTAAAAATATTTAAGTATTGCCAGGCATGGTGGCACATGCCTTTAATCCAAGCACTTGGGAGGCAGAGGCAAGCAGATCTCTGTGAGTTCAAGGGCAGCCTGGTCGAGACCCTGTCTCAAAAAGACAAAAATAAATAAATAAATAAATAAATAAATAAATAAATAAATAAATAAATAAATAAATAAAATAAAAATATTTAAGTATCTAATTTATAAACATACATTTCATCTATTATGCATTCTGATTTAAATTACCTAACAGCAACACAGCTTCATCAAACGTGAGTGGTAATCTTGCCAGTAAACCCAATAAACATATTGTAGCAACTGTACTGGACAGCATGCCATTCTTTTGTGCAGCCCACACTTTGAGTTGCAGAAAACCTCGAGGCTCTGTGAATCTGTTCTGAGGTCTCCCTGTTACACCTTTGGCTCTGTACTTTGGTGTCTCTGCTCACCCTCCTTACTGTCTTTTAAGACTTTCTTCATGATGCTTTAACCCTCTGTGGTCAACATCATGTTAAGATCATCCTTGAGGTTCTGCCTTTATTTCTCCCTAAGCAGATACATCACTGGGATGGTTAAATTTAAGCACAATGAGATTTTCTTTGAGGCTAGCTGGAGGGAATTGTAGTGTAGAAATGGAAACCTAGAACTGAATACTTGATGTCATTTATTTAGAAGTTTGGTATTTGTGCCCATTCACAAGGGTCTAACACTGACTGGCTCTGTTATCAGGTCACCCTGTTTCAGCTGTCTGTCCACCTTCCAGAGTCAATGTTACTTCATCATGCCCTGCCTTTCTGAAACCCTACCATGTTCTCAAGTTATCTTATGTTTAAACATAATCTTTATTTTGGAAAAAACTGGGAATGATTTCTAACTTATTTAATGGAATTAACTTGGCCTATATGTTCAGTGACATGATTAGACTGGATTTTTAAATTAAACAAATGTTCTGGCAATCCAGCTCCTTTTCCCTCTTGAAATTAGGATTGTTTGTTTTGATATTATTAACAGCTGATAAAGTTCTAAGTCTCCAATTCTTCAATAATGACAAATCACTCATGGATTATCTCTTATTTTGTTTTTCTTTTGGCTGCCTTTAATCACATCAAAATTTTCATCAATTTAATTAAATTCTAAATGGAGAAAATAAAGTGGATTAGATGTGATCGTCCAGACCAGATATACATATGAGAGTCTTATGCAAAATATGGACAGCAATCTTGAAAATAAATCATAATACATTTCTGAACATTTCCAAACTCTGAAAACATACCTTTCAATTTTTTCCATCAACTGCTGAATTTCACAGGTCACTAAAAATGTGTTATGAAAAATTAGTCACTTGCTTAAAAGTCATAGACTATGATAGAACTGGGAGCTAGATCATGTGATTCTATCCCAAACTCTAATCAGATAAATAAAAGCCACCTCTGAAGTAAAGAAGGGATTGTGCAAAAATATACCTTAGATTCAAAATATATCAAAGAAACATGATGTTAGGCTGCATAAAGATTTTTGATATCTAATTTACTTTGAAACAGGTTCAGAATTTTGGTAATGGTAATTAACAGTACTTTAGACTGCAGACTCAGCAGGCAGTTAAAAGCAGTGGCTGCTCTTTTAGAAGACCTGGGTTTGGGTCCCACTACCCACATGGCAGCTAACAGCTATCTGTAACTCCAGTTCCGGGAGTTCCTAAGTCCTCTTCTGACCTCTGTGGACATTGCATGACATGGGTACATATATATACCCATACATGTAGTTAATACACTTATATGCATAAAATAAAATCAATAAAATATTTTTTCAAAATATTTTAGACTATAGACACTAGGTTAAGAGAAAGTAGGCACATTGACTTTCTCTCTATGAACTGTAGATTTGGTGAAGAAGGTAACTTATGCAAGCATATAAAAACCACACAAAAATTTGAGCATTTATGTTGCTTTTCATTATTTCCACATATTGAACTAGGGACTTCTGGAAATGCAAGAACATTCCTCTCCTTGCAATATATGCCCATTGCCAGATTCCCATGAACCCCGGCATTCAAGGAACCCAGGTTTTCTGAGACTTCACTTTTCTCTGGTAGAGTTTCTAGCTGGGAATTTAAGGTTGAACACCTCTGAGACTGAATGAACAAAGACAAAGGACTGATGACAAAGGGAACTTGAACCAGAACATTTTTCATTAAAGCCAAATAAAAACTATCATGCACATATTAATAGAGTTTGTTTTTAAATTGATACACTTGGTGCAAATAAAATATAGTTTAAGAAGTTTGCTCATATAACCTCCAATATTCTAAACTTTTAATGTTATTATATTGAATATACTTAGTCCACAGATCTTAGAATGTAAACAAATTGCTTTTCAAATGCTTAGAAGTTAATTGAAATATAGCTTAGTCATTACTTCATTCCTTAGTTTTTTACTAAGGAAGATTACAAAGTTTAGGTAGGTTTGACTCAGTAGATTTGTGTGAAACATAAGCCAATGAATCACAGGTAGAAAGAAAACTACAGAAGTCAAGATTCTCCTACCAAAGCAAACAATAGATGAAAGGACATTTTAGTTACTGAGGGAACATTACACATGTAGAACCAGGGAAACTGAGGCTCAAAAGATATCCAAGAGTCTCATGTGCAGTTGATAGCACTGGGAACACAAATATAAGTCTTTACCTCCACCAGCCTTGAAAATACACGGAAGACAAAATTATGGTAATTCAGGGAAATTTTACCCCCCTTTTCCCAAAATAATCTTCTTTTTCATTATTTAATTTGTGGAAATGCCACCACTGATGATTTGGTTCTTTGGTTTTAGAATTTATAGGTTTTCTTTTCGTGGGGAATCACATATAGACATAACCCTGTGAATGAAGCAAATGATTGGTTCCCCAAGAATTGGTATAGAAAGGAAGAAAGAAAGAAGATATTGGAGGACTCAGGAACGGAGGAGGAAAGCAACAGATCAATGAAGGAAGGTGTAACTGATGGTGGGAGGGCACCTGGTCTGGGAGAATCTGATAAGGAACAGTGATCACAGATTGAGAAGAGACTAAACTTAACTATTTTAATGAAATCCTGCCTAACATGTCATAAGCTGATTGCGCATCATCTCCCTTCACTTGTTCCACATCTACATTCTCGGTACTTATCTATTACAAAGCTGTTCAGTAGTGACTACATTTCTAAAGATTGCTTTTGATTCATTTTGTTCAAGTGAACTTTTCTAGTGAAACCCATGAGAAGTTAATTGAATGAGATTTTTCCATGTTGCCTTAGTCCAACTTTCACATCTTTGAGAAACCCAGTAAGATCTCAGTCAATAGATCCAGGATATTCAGGCTCACTTCAAGGAAAATGAGCTTCTGTGAATAATTCTTGCTGATGTTTCAGTGTATCCAAGCTTCCTTTCCTCCCTGTATTTACCTCTGCCCATGAAGATATTTCAAAATTATCTGTAGTAACTCTAATTTGCAGACGATTATGGTGATGATTAGTGTTAACTGTCAACTTGGCAGAATCTAGAATCACCTGGGAGATGGGTCTTTGGGCCTGCCTGAAGGGAATTATCTTGATTGCATTAATTGAGCTGGGATGATCCACCCACTGTGGGTGGCACCATTCTCTGGCTGGGATCCTGGACTGTAAAAGCAGAGAAAGGCAGCTGTGCAGCAGCATGTGTTCACATTTTTCTGCTTTCTGACTGAGATGTGCCAGCTGCTTTAATTGCCACCTTGGCTTCCCCATCCTGAACCTTTGAACTCTGAGCCAGATAAACCTTTCTCCCTTTAAGTTGCTTTTGTCAGTGTACTTAACACAGCAACCTGAAAAGAAACTAAGACAGTTATAGTCAGCTTTTTGGTATTTTCTGCAGTTATTTTAATTCAGATGGGTTTGAGAAATTTTTCCATTTCAAAATTCTTCAGTATCTTTAATCAAATGTCAAAGGATAACAATGAAGGGTAACAATTTGACTAGAAAAGTGTTGTTGGGTGACTCAAATATCTTTCATGGTTCATGCAAGCAGGCTAGAGTATAAATGTAGAATGCTTAAAACGTGGATAAAGCTCTTAAATCACATTTTCTAATGAACTTCCTGTATCAATAGACAGGATTTGCAAAAGATGAGAACAGGAAAAGGTCAGTGTTTTGAGGTTCATTTGGAGAGGTCCACAGAAACCCTACTTTCCACTCTCAACACATAGAAAATATTTGCTCTTGCCTCCCAGGAGGTTTTGTCCCTTGGAGAAAACAAGTCACCCATACAGAGTGTTTAGTGACAATGATATTAAATTTTTTTATCAGTAAACTTCATGATCGGTTGTAAAGGCAGAAGAGTGCAGAGGATGGCATCAGCATATATTCTGACATAAACTTACTGAAAATTTATTTTGCAGTTTAGTTCAGTTTTTTATTTATTATGAAGAAACTTCTGGAATTGAATTAGTAGGTGTCCAAGGCTGAGTATATCCACTGCTGCCCTTTGTTAAAACCATTCGTAAGTAACCTGTTGAATTGAATGATATATCGTGTTAGTCCTGGGAGTAAAATAACCTATACATTCTGAAGAAAGGGAGGAGAATGTGAGTTAATCTTTATTCCAGTTCAGTTTTCAAACTTGTTAACCACAGTTACCTACAGTGTTAAGAATGCATATGGTGTCAGACAGTTGAAATCAAAAGCTCTGGGGGGGGGGCATAGCAGTTAAGAACATTGACTGCTCCTGCAGAGGACCTGGGTTCAGTTCTCAGTACCTACATGGCAGCTAACAACTGTCCATAACTCCAGTTCCAGGGGATCTGATACCCTCTTCTGATCTTTCTGATCTCCAGGACATTGTATGACATGGGTGCACTTACATAACTGCATACAAAACACTCATACACTCATACACTCATACATAAGTAAATACAATACTTTTTTTTAAAGCTTCAGGGAAGACCTGGAACTCTGTATTGGTAGCAGTGGTCTTTGCTGAGACAGAGACAAATTTTGGAAACACTATTCTCATACTTCTGTGCTAGGATTACTTTTCAGTAAATAGGTTTTTCATTTGTTTTTACCTATTCTTGTTCTTTTTCTCCTCCTGTATTTCCCACTTGTTCTCTTCCACTACGATTTTTTTAGATGGGTATGGTGGTACACACATTTAAAAAAATATTTTATTATTTTTATTTTATGTGTATGCATGTATTGCCTGCATGTAAGTAAATGCACCCATATTGTTCAATGCCCACGGAAGACAGATGAGGCTGTTGGATCCCCTGGAACTGGAGTTACAGATAGCTGTTAGCTGCCATGTGGGTGCTGGGATTCAAACCTGGGTCTTCTGCAAGAACTGTGTTCTTAACCACTGAACTATCTCTCCAGCCCCCTCCCATTAAGATTTTTAAAAAGACTTTAGGAAGAACTAATTTGCTTTAAATTCAATCTGTTAGGCTCCAGGCTGGCACAGGTGAGATGTAATTTTTTGTAATTTTCTGAGACCTTAGGTTTTGTTTTGTTTTTGACTTCTTTTTTTCCCACAGTTGAACCAAGTATTAAGGTGAAAAATCTGGTTCCTTTTGGAACAGCATATAAAAAAAGTGGAATTAATTTACACTGCCTGGTATCAAGAGGTAATATGATTATGTTAGAAAAGCTGTTAAAAAATACCTAAAGCCTCTGAAAAATTTGAAAGAGGGAAGATGGATGGAGCAGAGTGCATGATCATGCGGCAGCATTTTGGCTAAAAGGATATTCAGGCTGAGGTGTATACTGCTAGCTGGGAAAAAGCCATCAAATCTTAATTTGAGGTTTCAAGGACCATGCTCAGAACCTTACAGAAAGTTACATGTTGATTTGGCTTACTGTATAGAAGTGACAAAGACTGGTTAGTAGAATGCAGTCCCCATTTGTCAGTTACTGCTAGGAAACGGAACAGTGGATTTCCTTTATTGAATTATTTGGGATCTCCTCTCTTTTGCAACCAGAATATGTCTATTTATTTTTTATTTTAACTTTAAAAAATATTTTTAGTTGTTTCTTTTATGTGTGAATATATTGCCTGCATTTATGTAAGTGCACCCATGTCATGCAATGCCCATGGAGATCAGAAGAGGGCATCAGATCCCCTGGAGCCTGGAGTTATAGACAGTTGTTAGCTGCTAGGTGGGTGCTGGGAATTGAACCCAGGTCCTCTGCAGGAGCAGCCAGTGCTTTTAACCACAGAGTCATCTCTCCATTTCCCAGAAAATGTCTTTCTATATGATATAATTAATTTCAACCTTAAAAAAACCAGAAAGATAAAGTACATCAAGAATAAGTCTAAAATTCTGTTAGAAAAATCTTAAGATCATTAAACAAACCTGACTTTGGGCTCATACTATTCTTAATGAATGAGTTCTATCACTTGTTGTAATATGGAAGATAAATTGGAAGGTAAAATTAATTCACCTAGAAATAACTTTTAGGAAAGATTATAAACAATAGGAGTTGTCTTTCCATCTATTCTGTGAAAGAATTTTAAGGCATATCAAAGTATGTATTGTCATACATAGATTATGTAATAGTTAATGAGAATCACTGCGAACATAAATGTTACTCAAAATTATACAGATTATTTCAATTCTATGGTTTACATTTTTGGATCATAAACAAGTGAAAACTTGTGAATCAGATAGGTTACTCAAATCCTATTTTCACAATACTCTGGAGAGGGGCTGCAGAGATAGATCAGCAGTTAAGAGTACTTTTTGCTCTTCTGGAGGACCTGAGTTCAGTTCTCAGTATTCATTTCAGGCAGCTCACAATTGCCTGTAACTCCAGCTCCAGAGGATCCAATATCCTTTTCTGGCTTCCATGGCAATGGATATATACATGCATATATACACACAGTCACATATACAAACACATAAGCAGAAAATAAAATAAAAAGAAATACTTTGGAGAATACATGGATTGAAGAAGAAAATTATTCTGGTTGAGGTGATTCATGTATTGATAAATGGCTGTACTATGTGAGTTTTAGGTGACTTTTTAATAACTTAAGAGACTTCTATTTCATTATAATCTCTTTTAAGTCTATAAGGGTCTATGAAGACTTGATAGAACTTAGTGAAATGATTAAAATCACATAGAAGAAGTCCTAAATTCGAATGTACTAATGTAGGACAAGTTTTTTAGTTTCTGGAAAACTTGGTTTTAGTCATTTCATAATTACAGGTTTACTCTCTCACATACACATACATGCACTGATATTTGTGGTAATGATTAAATGGAATAATGTAATAAAGCAATATACAGCTTATAAATGTGTATAAAGCAACTGCCTCGCTAAGAGGAGCTGCTCAATTTGTAGGGCTGATAACATTTAAATATTAACTGAGATTTCTTTACTTCTTAAACTTCCTTCATGTTTGAGTGGACACTGTTAGTTGAAAGATGATATACATGGTATAGAACAAAAGATCATGGAAGTTTCTAGCTTTTTTTTTAGTGGAAACAAAGAGCCACACACTCAAAAGTTGAAGTTCTTTCTGACAACAGCCTGGTGGTTTAAGGCTTTCTGAGGTGAACCTGGAGAACTGAGAACAAACCTAAGAGCAGGAAAAAGCAAACAATGACATAAGATGTAGGTTTATGCTTCGGGGAAGGGAAATGAATCATTTACTAGCTAGTGGGAGAACTGAAGATATGAGGGAACCTAGCCACAGAGTATTTCTTGAGGTCCCCAGGTCTTTAGCCCTCTGGGTTGAGCAGGAAGAGAATAGTACTGGACATTTTAATGTAGTTAGAAAAGCCATGAGAGAAAATTATGCCTTATTTCTCAGGGAAAATCTGATCATATTAAAGAGTTCCACAGGTAGTATGGCCCGGGAAGGGTGGAGAGGTCTTAAGGGAGCTGAAATGCCTACGTAGATGGGCTGGAAGGCCACCTCAGAATTTCTAGACCTTCAGAGAAGTATGGTAGAGGCACTGAATGATTTCACAAACTTCAAGCATCACCCAGAGTGGTTTAAATTAAACTTAGTCCCCAAATAATCTATGCTATAACAGAGGGTAAAATTATATACTGTGATCCAAGGTTAGGGTTACACCTGAGACAACAGCTATAGATTGCAGTCTGTGCTGACAGAACAGAGCAAGTTGTGACCCATTGAGTGTCAGTGTGGACACAGGACATTTGTGAATCCCATGCCTTGCCCATTCCTATGTAGGCTCTTTATAAGGGAGAGAAGAAAGTGGTATTGATGATGTGTAGTGCCTTAATCTCCTATTCACACCATTTGTGAGGAAACCAAATACCACCTGACACTGAAGAAATGAGGTTGAAGGCAATTGGTTAGTCACATTTTGGCACAGGGGCCGAAATGAGGGAGGGGTGCTGCACATGTGCAAGGCCACACAGTAGCCTCTACTGGGGATTGAATGAGCAACCAGAGTTGTGGGAGGCAGGTTTATATATATAAAGATGCCCAGGTGCTCCCAAGGAAAGGATGTAATTGTCCTGTTTGAGCAGTTCTGAAGGCAGATAAATAATAGAAACCTGGTATTTGAGGGTGTGCAAAAGCTGTGCTGGCTGTTTGATAAGGAGAGATGTCTAGTTCAGAAGCCTTATTTGTAGAAGAAGAGCAAGGGGGAACTTGTGGCTAGGTCATTCACTATCTGTTATATCAGATGTTAAGCCTTAAATTTTGGCCTGTGTCATAATTCATGCCCTGATATGAGTGTTGTTGTTTTTTTAAGACAGTCTTACTATGTTGCCCTGGCAGGCCTGGAACTCGCAATATGGACCAGGCAGGGCTGAACTTATAACAATCCTGCATCTGCCTTCTAAATTCTGGGATTATAGACATGTATTACCATACTCAGTAGACCACACTTTAAATCTTGATGATAACAGACTTTTAGGGAAAACCAAAAGTATTATTACCTGAATGCAAAGTGGCCACCTGACAAAAGAAAGAGGGAAACATTTCAAAGTGGCCACCAAAATCATAAACTCTACTAACATGTTTTCATGTGCAGCTAATTAAGATAGTTTGGGGACCTATATAGAGTTCATTTTCTCCAGACACCAATCAATGCCTGTGGTGAGAGAGACACTCTGCAGGGGTGTGTGTGGCGAGGGTGGGGGATTTTTTGAAAAGCTCATTAGGTTTCTCAATTTAACTGGCTGCCTCCTAGGCTGATCAGCTCTAGGCCTTTAGGGAAGGTTGCATGCTCACTAAATGTGTTTTTTAAGCTTCCAGCCTGTATAACTTCAGTGACATGATTGCCCAGGTCTCTAATGCTAGTGCCTAGGACTCCAAATGGGATACAGAGTATCCTGCTGAGACCCTAAGATCTGGTGTGAGCATATGAGGAAAAATGTGCTTACCAAATCTACATTTTAGGTATTGTGAAGTAAGACATTACCAGAATTCTTTACCTGAAGGGCAAAGTCTTGGCAATGGCCTATGAACTTGCAAAAATGACTAATGGGGACAGTAGCCAAGCTACCCAGTGCAAAGGTGAATGGCATACTTCAAGATGTCAAGTGTGCCACCCCATGGGTTTTGTCCTTTGTTGAAAATACCTTGGCTAGAATACAAAACGAAGCAACTCTCCATCAAGATCCATTATTTATGATAGAACTATCAGAAATATCACTACTGCTGGCCAGTCAGTTCTTCTCAAGGAGTTGGTCATTTTGGCAAGGACTCCGAGAAATAGTACTCCTAAGCATTATGGCATCTAGCAGAGGATGGAGCAAAGAGGAGACCACCCCCTCTTCCAGGGAAAATTTGTCAAAGTGCCTAGATGTAACTCTACCCTGTACCAAAGAGATCCCAATAGCCATGCCATGCTCATGGGATGCTGCAGGGGTGTGAGGGAGAATTTGTCAAAATGCCTAGATGTAACTCTACCCTGTACTAAAGAGATCCCAATAGCCATGCCATGCTCATGGGATGCTGCTTCGGTGACTCAAGGCAACGGGCATAACCAGGAACAGAGGGATCACAGGCTCTAAGTCTATGAGACTCTATTCCAAGACTCTATTCCAATTTCACTAATTTTCATATTACTCATATATAATACGAGGCCAGGAAAGGCAATTTCTTGCACGAGAAGCCCAAGGGCAACTTATGACCATCTTTGGTGGCCCAGAGACTGGATATATCAGGTGAACAGACTGAAGCCTCCATAGGTACCTGGTCACTTGTCACTTGCAATTTGAATAGAGTCTCTAATTTTGGCTTGGAAGGATTGCCCTTCAACATGGGCTAATTTGTTAGTAATAGTAAAATTTCCAAATGAGTGTGTTGCTTCCAGAGCCTAAACGAGAATCAAAGATGTTGGACTTGTTTTAACCTTGTGAGTTCTGAAAGGGTCAATATCTAGTCCTTGACAGTTCCCAGAATGGGATGACACTAGAATTAACAAGTTACTTTCAATAATTTAACAGCAGGAAAAGGGTGCTAGGTGTGTGATAACAGCCATCTGCTTTTGTGAACTCCTTTGTAACTATTTCTATTTCATAATGATTATGCAAATTTTCCTTTTTGTAAGGTCTTGCCTATAAGGATTGTGTGCAATGACAATGCTGTTGTGTCACTTCATAGGTAGCATCAACTGTAACAAGCTGTAGAAATATGCAGCAAATTGACAATATTATCTAGAGTTATAGTAGTAAAATATTTGTAAGTTGCTGAGTGGATGGAGTCGGCAATTTTAATCATCAGGTTTTAGGTGTGGGGTCTTTTTGGAAGAGGACCATGGCATTAAAATTGCAACAGTCTTGGGCTGAAGATATGTCTTAAGAGCACTGGCTGCTCTTGCAGAGAACCCAGGTTCTATTCCCAGCACCCACATGGCAGCTCACAACCATCTGTAACTCCAGTTCCAGAGACTCCAATACCCTCTGCTGGCCTCTATGGGTACTGGGTATGCATGTGGTACACACATATACATAAAGGCAAAACACTCATACACATAAAATAAAAATAAGTAAATATTTTTAAAAGGATTGTAAGAGTTGGACTTTCCTTTTTGATCCCAAAGACCAATAGTACAGAGAGAACGAGACATGACTGGACACTGATTTGTTGAATATGCTGAATGAGATGCCATTATTGCTCTTGGTAACTGCTTTTTATTTTGTCATAAATTTTCTAATTCCAATAAAAAAGAGAGAGATTTTAGCAATCCACTGTGGAGCACCATTCCTTTGTTCTTCCATATTTGAGAACAAGCCAAATAAGTCCAGTTGGGCTAAGTGGAGAAGCAGTGGGGATAATCGGCCCTTCCCTCACAGGCTGTTATATAACAAGTTTTAATCCTTGAAGACACGATTTTAAATTACATGAGCTATGATGATTATGTTAACTTGGAGTGGGGTGGGAGAATCAGGAGTTCTCATTTTGTCAAACCAATTTGTAAGTGTCAAAGATTTAATTATTTTCATTTTTCATTGGGTTAGCATGTCTATGTCACTATGGGATATTTTAAGGCAGTGAGTGCTATATTACACAGGGAGTTTGGATAAGACCTCAGTTCTGATTGCTTAGGTGATAATAACTTGCTCTCTATTTTGTATTTACTTGTTCCCCTGAGATTATGGGAAATAACATGTTCAAATTTAGTAGGCACCACAGACATACATTTTAATGAACTTGAGAATTATTAAAAGCCATGGTAGTTTTCCAGTTGGTACATTTTAATAGACATCAATGTAAATTATGAACCCATGCTATAGAGACACAAAAGTAAATCATTGTCCTTTGACCTTTGCTGCATAAATTATATTAATAAGTTTTGGATTTCCAGTTGAGTTAATTTGTGGGACTTTGTTTCAGACTGTTTTTAGTTGTTACTTAATCTCTGTATCTGGGTTTTTAATAATTTTTTTTCGCTTTCATTGTTGGTGGTGGTAGGCACTGAATATATCTGGTAGTGGTGACAGAGGACAGTCCTCCTAACTTTCATTATATTTTTAAGTTTCTTTCTGAAATCATTATCATCAAGTTTACAGGTTTGGCCCATGGCAATGGTTGACTTATATGGTTTAAAGACATTGGGTTTGACTTAACCCCTGCATAAGGTGCCACAAGAGCTTCAAGGACGTTTCCCACAGGATGCCATAGATGTTCCTCTCCAACCACATGGATTAGGATCTTTGTGGCAACACAGACATAGTCAGTGATTGATGTGGTACAGGAGAAGAATGCTAGATCGTCAACTCAAATGTGACAATACAAACCACCCTCACAACAGCTTTACTTTCGCTCTTATGCGGGTGATCCCTTCCCCCCTTCCCTACCTATGCTCCATTGCCTCTCTTCTCCTCATTTTTTTCCCTTTTTCTTTTCTTTTTTCTGCTAACAAGTTCCTTGAGAATATTTTGGGTTTCTAGCCAGTTAAAATTTATCTTTCAGGTTTTGTTTCTATACAGTCATGTACGTATGGTACAGACCTTTGGTGTGGTTATAGGGAAACACTCAGGAGCTTGGTGGGCCCTAAGTGACTGCCTCTTCTTCTAGAGAGTGCTGGTTCATCTTCCTGAAGTACAGGTTCAGTTCCAGAAAAGTCATCTGTCTATGGCTTGCATGGCGGCTTGGGCATGTGATTACAAGAATAGCTCTTTGATGTGCTGGTAGGCAACAGTGCAGAGCCCAAGGCACGTTAGCAACGGGCTTTGCATCAGGAGTGGGTTGAGTGCCAAATGCTCCTTCCTCTCCCTACCCTTTCTTTTTTTCATCAGCACCTGGGACACGGGCCACCATGGATGTGCACCTTCATGCCAATGGGGGTCAAGAGAAAACAAGCGACAGCAGCAAGGGAAGCAGCAGCACAGGAGTCCAGCAAGGTCACTACCCTTGCATGAACAGCAACTGGATACCATGTTTAATTCTCTACAGGGTGGTGGTGGTCTTCCTCTCCACAAACCTTACAAAGGGATGTCCCTTGTATACACAACTACAAATAATATTTGTATAGCTGCTCAGGTAGCCTGTGATAGTCACGAGGTTAGACGCAGTGACCAAAGCTTAAAACTTGTTAAGCAGGACTGAAGTACCAATTGTTCAAGGCACTGTTTTTTTCTCACTGCCCTTAGAGGCGAAAGTCTCAGGGACCACCTGCCAAACACAAGCTGAATCTGGCAGCATGTGTCATCAGATATAGTTAGCAGCATTCATCTTGGAGACAAGAGTATCATCATGTGGAAGAAGAGCATAATTGATAGACAATACAGTGCCACACAGCCCACAGCTCAGGGTCCCAGCAGTGAGAAGTTTCTTCTCAGGCCTTTGCCATATCTCAGAACCAGTTGGCCAGGTGCAGTTCATTTAAGATGAATAGATGTCCTTGAGGCATCAGCATTGGGAAGGCTCTGTGGTTCTTGACACAATTGGTTTTCATTGCTTCCTATTCTCTGCATTGGTGAGGGAGATTCCTTCTCATGCCTCACACTGGAAAGATGAGATCCACAGAAGTTTGGAGTCACACACTCAACACAATGCAAGAACACTGCAGGCCATACAAGGGCAGGGAGGGTTATAAGAAGGAATAGTGTGAATGACCAGAAGCTGTGACTTATAATAAGACAGTGTGCTGTCCATGGGTTCCCACAGGGGATAGGATTTCCTTGTCTGCATAATCTTGTGTACTGACTAGGAGCTGAAGTCCGCTATTCTGGGAGTAGCAGGAACCCTGCCTGGAGTCTGTGAGGAGGATGGCTTGTTTAACTATGCCTCCACCATGGGACAGAGTGGTGTGAAGTATACCATTAAATGATTCAAGGCCCTCACCATTTTACCAGAGGTTGAGGCAGCATAGAATATTGCACTTTAGTTTTATGCCACAGACTGTATGAGAAAATGGATCTTGAAGGTGGTCACGAATTATCTGAAAATTTATGCAGAGAGTAAATCTTAATGTGAAAGTGAAAGTTAGAAGATTGTTTTCTGCTATGAAGGAAAAATGATGACCTGTAATTTAAAACAAGTACTGTTAAATAACAATGCATTTATATTACTGAACATCTGTGTGTGTGTCCAAATGAAAGGAAAACTTTATTATTACTTGCATATGAAAGAGCTGAAATTTAAAGCCAGAATTGATTTTTCTACCATTATGTATGATTTAATGACCAAATAAGCAAACAAGCCCCCAAATACATCAACCATGAAAATCAAGTACACAAATCTTTAAACTTTAGGATAAAATGTTTCTAAGGCTCTCTTAAATGAAAGTCTGTGTTGACAAATAAAAGAATTCTTCATAAGCCCAGAATAATGAAAGACAGGTAAGTGCTACATTTGTCTTCTCTCTTCCTCCTCCTCCTTCTCCTCCCCCTCCTCCTCCTCCTCTTCCTCCTTCTTCTCCTCCCCCTCCTCCTCCTCTTCCTCCTCCTCCTCCTCCTCTCTCTCTCTCTCTCTCTCTCTCTCTCTCTCTCTCTCTCCTCTCTCTCTCTCTCTCCCCCCTTCTGTCCCTTGCTCTCTGTTCAACTCTTAAATGTGCTTCCATTTTTTCTAGCCTCATTTTAAGTCTAAGAACCAGGATGAGTCATTGTTGTTCTAGTCCAAGTATGTGTCCAAAGGCAGTGGGAAATGGTACCATGACTCACAGACAGGCAGGGAACAAGCCCTCCCTTATTTCGTCTTGAGTGGGTTCATGAAGCTCACCCACACTGGGAGGGACAGTGTACTTTACTTAACACACTATTTCAGATGTTAACCTCATTCAGAAACCCTCTTCTAGCTAAATCCAGGATAATGTTTAGCCATAATCTGAGCACTCTGTGGTCCAATTAAGTTGATATATAAAATCAGTCATCAGAATTGACAAACTTCTTAATACCAAAAATGGAATGAAGTGAAATAATACTGTGATATGCTTGGTAAAATGTAAGGGTAAAGATACATATTTTCAATGTACAGAGACCCAGAGTTTTCAATGAATTTTTAAAGCTTATACTATAAGGAATAAGATAAATTATCCCAGGGGATGAAAATATAATAAAATAATTTTGTGAAACTATGATATTATGAATATGTATGTGTATGTGTTTAATTCTTAGCCAGATATATGTGTTATGCACATTACAATTAGATTACAATTTTAGGTTATAGGTGGACTGCTTTTGTGTAGTTTGGCAAAACCTGTGTGTGTGATTAGAAAAATTAAATACAGGGGCTGGAGAGATGGCTTCGAAGTTCAGAGCACTGGCTGCACTTGCAGAGGACTTGGTTTGGTTCCCAGCACCCACATGGTGATTGACAGCCATCTGTAACTCCAGTTACGAGGAATCTGATGCCCTCTTCCGATACAGCAAACTGCTAGTTATTGAATGAGGTCTAGGTATCCATTCAAGTTGTCTGAATGAAAATGTTCATAATGCAAAGTCCACTAGACAAAGCTATAATCTGAACCTATCTGTAATACATTCCTGGGATGTTGTCATAAACTGTTAAAAACACTCCCTACAGTTTTCATGATCAGAAAATTTTCCACCAGTATCAGGCTTTCTGGTATTTCCTCTTTTTGAATCTTCTAAGATCAGTGGCAACCATAGAAGTAAACAAAATCTTTTTTTTTTTTCTTCACAAATCAAAGGACTTGGAAGATTCAAGATTTCTGGAGTTTCTGTTTTATTTGTGCTTCAGGAACGCCACGCAAATTTAATAACTAGTATTTTCTAATAATATGTCACCAGATCTAGACATTTAAGCTATCTATTTGGCCTTCTATTTTTAATATGAATGCTTGGTTGTTTATATTTGGGAATTAGCATCACTCTTATTATAGTAGGTTTGTGAATAAAACTCCCCTACTTAGTAGCCTTCTAATGACTCTCCTCGACTTTGGTCTCTCTTTTCAGATAGCGCTTCTCAGACACATCTTTCCTATGTGACTTAGAAATTTTCATGGCTCCCCAGTGCTGAAAGGAAAAGATACACTCATGCATTTTAATGGCATTCATTTTCTTTGTAACATGAGTTGCAGTTATGACTACTCTCTGCTAACTTAATTACAGTCCACGCTGTTAGGCATTTCCTTCTCCTTTATTGGGGACTTGGCTTTTACACTCTCCTCTTCATGATTTACCTTAAGATATTTCTCTGTCTTTTTATTTCCTTTCTACCTGTATGATTATTCCAAAATTTTGAGACTCAATGTGAACTCTACAGCTTCTATGAAGTTTCTCACAAGTACTACAAACTTCAATAACCACTTCCCTTCCACTTTTCTATAGTATTTTCTCTATGTAAATAAGAGGTATTGAGTGTATTATGCTTGTTTCTATTTTTTAATGCTCCCTTTATGTGTGGATTAGTTTATTTTCTGCTGCTGTGGTAAAATACCTTAACAAAATAAAGAAAAATGGCCTTGGGTTGGAGAGATGGCTCAGTGGTTAAGAGCACTGGTCGCTCTTGCAGAGGACCTGGGTTCGATTCCCAGCACCCACATGGCAGCTAACAGCTGTCCGTAACTCCAGTTTCAGGGTGTCTGATACCCTCTTCTGACCTCCACGGGCATTGAATGACATGGGTGCACTCACATACATGCAAGCAATACACTCATACACATAAAATAAAAAAAAATAATAAATAAAATAATGTTTACAAAGAACGAAAAATTGCTTTAAAAGAGAAAGGGTTTATTTTGGCTTGCAGTTGCAGAGGGACCGAGCCCATCACTACAGGGAAGACATGGGAGCAGGCAGGGAAGGCATGGTGGCAGAATAGAAGCTGGCTGATTACATTGCACCAGCAGCCAGGAAGCAGACAGCAAAGTAGCTGTTGGGCCAGGATATCAAACCTCAACCTCCCCCAAGTGATGTACTCCTCTATCAGGGCTCCACCTTCTAAAGGTCCTATAATCCAGCTGGGGACTGAATGTTCAGACACATAAACCTACAAGGGATGTTTCATGTTCAAGTCGCAGTATTATGCACGTGTTTCGTCTTATCAATTTGCTCCCACATCTAGGATAGAGAACCATATATATGCTTCAGGTGTGCCTCCACTGTGTCCATCACAATCTTTGGTCTCACTATTCTCCCCAGAAGGTGCACTGAGCAAAGGATCACTAGATGTTCAAATGCCTGAATGAAAAACGAATCTTTTCTCAGAAACTATTTCATGAGAAGTAATTGAAGGAGAAATTAATGAGAACGAAATGGATTGTGATCTTCTGTCACTTTCTACCTAGGCTTAGCCAAATTCTTTCAGTTTTAGAATCCTTGGCCTCCTTATCTTTAAAATGGAGACTGTTTTGACCATTCTACAGCGTAGAGCCAGTTGAGAATTTTCATTGAAGTGCTGCGTGTGCTCAACACATTTTGCCACTTTTTTCCCCATGTAAAATCCTTACTATGGAAAATTTAGAAAATAATGAAGCTCTAAGAATAAAATTGAAATGATTGGTAATAACACCATCCAGAGAGAGAATTACTGTTTTAACGTATTTCTGTTACAGTGTTGTGTGATCATATATTCTTAAAGTAAGAGATATGTACAAGTTTTTAAATTCTTTTTCACTGATTTTTAAAATATATTTTAGATGTCATTTTTCATGAACTCATTTTTATTGAACTTCTATAACAAATAAAGTGACATTTTATTTTATAAATGACTTTGTGTAAGTTAAATGCATCCATTTAAACTATTTTGCATCTATTTAACTTGATTGTAGGTTAATACAATTATTATAATTTGAAGAACAAAAATATTTTGAGGGACGATTTTCCTTCTTGAAGTTATTTGTATTGTTTTATATCCATGACCCAGAAAATCTCTAACAACTCTTAAATTTTTGCTACTGTGATTTTGATTAATTTTTTGCTTGATCAAACACTAAAATGGTTTCTTCTGTAATGAAAAATAAAGCACTGAAGAGAACTTAGAAAATAAATCAGTACAAGAGGGCTCAGGAATTTTTCTTCTTTTATCAGTTGTAAGGAAAAAATAAAAATTATATTCATTCACAGAGGGACTGAGACATCCTGGAGAACTTTTAAGTGGATGAAATAAGATATTTTGTTGGAAAATTTTAAATTATGTACATTTCTAAAATACTTTATAAGTCAACATTTTACCAAAAACAGCCATGTCTCTTTTACTGTTGCCTTTTACTTTGGGGTTACATATATTTTACATAATTGGAAAATTTCCTAAAATGTTACCACCCAAGAAAACTTTCTTTTATCAAAATGTTCACTGAAATTTAGAAATATGCTCACCTAAAGATAATTATCTTTTAATATATAATTAACTGACACCAACGGACAGGAAGGAGACTTGAAGGTAGAAGTTGAAGCCATTAGTGCAAAGCAGTGGGTGAGCAAGTAGAAGACATAAATTTTTAATTACAAAAGGTTTACTATGAACTATGAAGGTATATTATAAATATGCATGGTACTATATGAGATAAGAGTGTAAAATGAATTGTATCGATAGACTTACAAAAAAAGCTTGTGAATTGAAACAAATATGTAGATTTTTTAAAGGTATTGCTTAGATATGTATGGTACATATATATATATATATGTGTGTGTGTTATTAAAAATAGCTACTTAATTGGTATCACACTGCAGTTCTTTCTTTAAAGACAAATGCATATATGTATAAAGTTATAAAAGTATTCTGAAATAAACAGTATGTAATTTAGAATGCTCATGCTTAAGTTATTGCTTCAAGTTATTTTCATGTTGAAGAGGTATTGTACTACAATTTTTGTCAATGATGTGTCACTCAGTTAGCAATCTTTGGAAAAGAAAAGTAACCTAGAGGATAAAGGGCTTGATTTCTCTCCTGGTTGAGAATAAAAATACTGATAAAAGTTGGGACGTAGCCTAAAGTGTCAGGGATGGCATGTGTGTAAGAGAAAGCTGATGAATTGTATGTTGTTGGCTTGAGGTTGGTAAGTTTATCAAGTTTAATTTTTATGAATTCCTTTCAGAGAGGACCTGTGTCTACTGGATGCCCCAGATGAGTGTAAAAGTTGATCCTGCTAGAGTTCTGCATTAATTATGGCTCTACCAGGGATAAGCAATGTTTGTTACCACACCTGCAGGGCGCTGATAGCCAGGGGCCTTCCTCCAGAGCTAGTTTAACATTAACATAACAAATCCATAGTTAATAACTGAACTTATAGTCTTGTGCTTTTATTTTAGTCTTTAGTTGCTTCTAGTCTTCATTATGAAGAAAGTAAAGTTCACTTTGTTAGCACATACTTCTTAGGCTTCATCTTTTAATTAACATCTATTTATTGAACTTACTAAGCAGCTATGTCCCAGTCTTACACAGATGCCATCAATAGTCATTTGACCTTTTAAAGCTGTCTCATTAGCAAGGGAACCAATTCTTCTGAGGAGAGCATGGAGATCACAAGAATTGTAAAATCATATTTTTTTCTCATGGGTGCAAATTCAGTTCTGGGGCTTTCACAAGCTTAGCAGGCCTTTGTACCTCTTTTGAAGTACAGAGATATTTTGTGCCCAGAAGGCAATTAGAAAATGAAATGGCTGAGACAGGGATTGGCATTTGCTTACTCTGAATTGAGATTCCACTGCAGTTTTCTGTTGCCCCTGGAATCAGCCCTGCTTCCAATGTTGGGATCAATCCCTCCCTCCTCTGCTCATGTGGTAGAGCTACCTTGCATTGGTCTTCACCCAGCTGAGGCCTGGGAATTCCTTACTCTGTATGCTAAATTGAACAGTAACTGGTGTGGTATGTTTTGAATATATGTTGAATAAATACTTTGAACTGAATTCTTTAAGCAGGCTCTAATACCTTAAGAAAATAAGAAGTCAATGTAAAGTTCATGAAAATGAGATAAAAGTCAGGGCTTTAGGTTACATTAGAAAAAAAAAATGAGTGCAGTTCCTTCTAATCCCTGCTAAATCCTCTCAATTTGGATCACTTAGAAAGATGTGAAGTTGACAGCCAAAACTGTGTGAAATGTAAGACAGGAAGATGTTCTGCTGTGGTTTATAGCCACTTAGAATGACACTCATGTAAAGGAGAAGTGAAAAAATCAGTCTGCTTTCTGGATACCACCTATGCACATAACACACAGGGGCACATCCGCACACACACCAAATCAAAATAATGTACTAAATGTATATTGCCCTCCATTCAGTCTTTCCAGTACCAGGATAGGGTAAGATAGCGTGTTAAGGGGCTGGAGAGATGGCTCAGTGGTTATGAACACTGGCTGTTCTTGCAGAAGGCCCGGGTTCAAATCCCAGCACCCACATGGCAGCTAACAGCTGTCCATAACTCCAGTCCCAAAGGATCCAACAGCCTCTTCTGTCCTCCACGGGTATTGCGTGACACAGGTGCACTTACGTACATGCAGGCAATACACACATACACATAAAATAATAAATAAAATATTTAAAAAGATAGTGTGTTAATAGGGAAACCTGTTTATTTTTTTTAGAATGTTTTGGTGCACAGTAATTTCATTTTATCCTGTGTGTAGCTGTTTCCTTCAGTCATGGAAAGCAGCAAGAGGAACTCTAATGGCAAAGGCAAAAGATACTCTCTAAACTTGGGAAAGGTTTTGACAAATTGGCTTTGTTATGCTGACTTCAGGTTGGACAACATGGTCCCTGTCAGAAACTACAATGGGTTTGAGAAAACCCCGTAACAAACTGTTCCCTATAATTCTTTATCGAATATGTATATTGGGTAAGTCCTTCTAGTAGGAAGCTAAAATATAAAACAATCCATTAAAGGTGAGAAGGTGATCCCCTATCCTAACACCACCATACATAGTCGATGCATAAAAACCAGGCTGTATTGTGTACCATAAAACTTGCATCTCCACTTCTGTCCATTTTATTATGTTTGTTTATTTTCATATAGTAAGCCTTGTGCTGGAAAGTATTCATATTTATGTATTACTTCATCCGAAGGACTGTGGGAGAATGAAATTATCTTTGCATTTGAATTCTATGTATCCAATTGCTCAAAAATTATCTCCAGTCAACAACTTCCTTGTGCTTATGAATGTACATTGAGAATCTGTGTTACTGCCATGCAGGCACCTAAGCATGAAAAAAAAAGTATGTCCACAGATGTTAAGTAGAATTTCATTTGCCTTTGTCTTATACTAGAGTCATAGCAATGCCATAAATGGAGGAGTTTTACAGGAGTGTCTCTA
>NW_008346293.1:1085301-1101383 GCF_000622305.1 Nannospalax galili | reverse complement strand
AGTAAAAATGTAATTATATATATATATATGAATAAATATATATGTATACAAACATATATATTGTGTAAATTCTCTTTGGCCTAAAATGGTGTTAATCCTTAGGTGAATAGGAGATGTGTTGAAGAATTCACATCTTAGGGGCAGATATTTTACTTAACTTCCTAACAGTAGGGCTTGAGGTTGGGAACAGCAGCTTCAGAGCACAGACTGTGTCATCTCAGCAGACCACATTCCTCTTTGTGGCTTGTGGGCCCAGCACAGGAATTGCATGTAGTAACTTAGTTGATTAGATGGATAGATAATTATGCATTAAAACAAAACAAAACAAAACCACTCTGGTTCTTTCATCTTGTTTGGAGGAGGTCTGTATACACCAAAACAGAAAGTCGAAAAATAATGATCTGAGAACTGAAGAGAACTGAACTCTTTCATAAGGTATTAAGATACTGAGAGCTGGAGAGAGATAGGAAAGGCTTTGCCTCTCCCCTCCCCCCTTTCCTCTCCTTTCCTCGCCTCTCCTCTCTTCTTTTCTTTTCCTTTCTTTTTAAAAATGTTCAACATTGAGGCCTCCCATGTTAAGCTTGTACTCTACCACTGAGCTATGTCCCCAGCCCCTATGCATCAGCTGAAATCAGGATCTTTCTGTCTTTGTCTTTTTCTCTTTGCCTTTAGCCAAGAAAAACACTGATTTTCCAAAACATACTTTTTAGAACCCTTTTTGTCATTCTAAGTATTTTTTTTCAGACAGTCTGACTCATACTCTCAGCAAGAACTAAATAAGAAATTTATTTGAAGTGTTACGCACCCAGTAAGTAATGGTTTCACTGAGGGAAATGGGGTGAGCCATGTGGAACCAGAGATGAGAAACGCAGGAGGTGTCAACCTGCTTCTGTCTAGGCTTCAAGTAAGGTCATCTGAGGAAAGACGTGTATGAGCAAAGAAAATGTACTGCCTCAATTGCAGGGAAAGTGCAAATCTTCTGTTTATAGCTATGTTTTCAACAAAGAAACATTATTTTCTTAGCAGTCTCTTAAGCTCAGTAGAACTTAGTGATTATACATGTGTGCACACACTATTGTATGTCAATAGGCATATATGATATACGTATGTATATATCTGGTGCTCTATTTAGCTTGAACATCTTGTCCTCTCCAGCTGTACTTATGTTTCATTTTTCCAAATTTTGGAGGTTGCAAAGAGGCTGGCATTTGTGTATATATGACTGTATCCTTGTTTTTTGCTAGAACATCCTAAAAACTCTATTTTCAGTTGAGATTGAGTATGTCACTGATATATAAATTGCATTACTTCACTGTGGAATACAAGACCTCAGTGAAATCTCAACTAGCCAATGGTTCCACTTCTTTTAAGCAGAACTCACCCTTCCTCTGTTAATTCTGTAAAAGGGAAAGAGAAAGCTTTGCTAGTGAGCCTGCTGCCTTGGTTGGCAAACATTCATATAATTAGCTTTTTAAGCCTGCAAAATTAAAAATGCCTAAAAGCTTATCTCACTTATTTCTCTTAGCGGTGTTACCTCATCTTCCAACAGGTTGCTTAAATGTCACAAAGCATTTGAAGAGAGCAGTTGTCTCTCTACATATATCATCCCTTGCAAACTGATCAAAAGTGATGAATATATAGGAAAACAGAAAGAAATAAGATGACTATTTAGGGAAGGGGAGGGCTTTCGCTTCATTTGCTAGCTTTTATTTATATGGTCAAAATATTACTTTTAGAGCCATTCTGTGCTAAATTATCTGCTCACTCATAATTTTTCTTGATTTGGTCATTCCATATTATAAAAGTAACATGTGTTCATTATAACACATTTAAACACATAGAAAGGTACTAAAATGATCAATATTTTCCTTGATCTATCTGCCATTCTCAAATAGGACTTTTTCTTTATACAAAATTGAGATAATCTTATATTCATTACCCCTCCCTTTATGTTCCCACAATACAAATATTCCTTTTACATTATTTTAAAATGGGCCATGGACATACCTCTATAGGTAGATCTAACACTTTCTTTTCAACCAGCAGTAAAAAATTCCTAACACCGTGTTCATAGTTTGTTAATACTATTTTAATGGACTTTCAGATTATGTCCAATGCTGCAAAAAGTCTCATTGCCAGAAAATTCAAAGAGCCTGATAGTGTAGTTAAAATCAAGAGGGCCTGTAGACTATCTGTAAACCTTTGACACACTGGGTCAGAAAGATAAAGTCCTTTTTCA
Organism: Nannospalax galili; assembly: GCF_000622305.1. Taxonomy (NCBI): domain Eukaryota; kingdom Metazoa; phylum Chordata; class Mammalia; order Rodentia; family Spalacidae; genus Nannospalax; species Nannospalax galili. The sequence continues at coordinate 1,099,144 of NW_008346293.1, read as the reverse complement.
CCACATAATGCTCCATCTTCTTTAAGTTCTATGAGCTGAGGTGGTGAGCTATCTGGTCGACCTATGTGGCCTCAGTAGCAGGCTCCTCAAACAACATGCCAAATGTACACTGAAAAACCACCCAATAAAGCTCCAGAGTAAAGGAGCTTGGTCTCCTTGAATAGCCATTTATGATCTTGATCTTAAGATCACAGTTAAGGAATCTAGCTGACAAACTTTCAGTGTGTAGGGATTTTGTCCTCTAACACTCAACGGATTTAGAAGTCTGGGCATGGCATAATAATGTAAAGGCAAAAGGAGTGACTTCCCCAATAGCAGTCTGCCAATAGCAACGAAATTAACCTAGGGCCCAGAATTCTTGTATGTTAATGGCTGTAGCCACCTTTTAGAAGTGCTCTTTCAGGGCTGGAGAGATGGCTCAGTGATTAAGAGTACTGGCTTAGAAGACCAGAGTTCTATTCCTACTGTCCACATGGTGGCTCACAACCATGTGTAAATCCAGTTCCAAGAGAATCCAATGCCTTCTTCCACAGGCACTGCTTGGCACAGGTGCACTTATACATATGGAGGCAATACGCTCATACACATAAATAAAAATAGCAAATAAAATAACTTCTTTTTAAAGAAGTTCTCTTTCAATATGCTAGTTGGCATCTGTCTACAATGTGTAAAATACAAAGAGGATTAGAAGTTCACTTTCAGTACAAGATATAAATCATCCTTTAACTTTTCTCACCTTGTTAACTTTACCATTTTATTTATTATGTATAGCTTTTAAATCTTCAAGATATTGTATCTTACTATTTTACACTTAATATTTTCTTTAGCTTCAAGAGGCCATGTATCTGGTCCACCAAGCCTATCATTATTTTGTTTGCAGAGAGGTTCTTCTCACAGATAAACACCTGATTACGGCTATCACTTTTGAATTGATGATAATGGACTTGAGGACCAAGTCTGCTTTCAAGATGGCATCAGATATTTTTCACAAGTTATAGAGAAGATTCTTTGATACTGTAATTTATCCTGAGTAGAGTTTCTTACAAGTTACCCAGAAATTTAAAATAGAGAAGAATGCCTGTGTCTGTTTCACCCTATCACCATCCCTTATACAAAAACCACACACACACACACACACACACACACACACACACACACACACACAAAGGAGAATTCTTTTTGTTTCAAAATTAATGAAGAGCAAATTCTAAAGAAAGTATGTGTTCAGCTAGCTGCACATATCACAAGAATTTGGGAAGATTGTTTCTTCATATATCATTTTTATTTCACAATGAACTGAACTGAATTTCTAGCCAATGTTAGATTAGTAGCTATGCAACTTTAAGTCAGTCACTGAACCTCTCAGCCCCAGGAGCTACATTCTCAAAATGTGGGTCATATTTCATTACATCATAGAATTATCAGGGAGGTTTAAATGAGGTAATAGACACAAAGTATCCATTGACGGCATTGAGGAAGGCTGGTTTCCCTGTTAGGAATCTCAGGAGGTCTCTAGTAGGAATGCACTTCTTGTTGGGATGGAAGAGGATACACAGGAGAGTGGTAAAGTAAAACTGTGATGTGAACAGTAATGCAGGTAACCACTCATCAATCATTTTATATGAACAGAGAGAATTTATCCTTTATCTTACTAGTCCTCCACAAGGAGAATCTTGTGAATCAGTCAAGCTAATTGTTATGTCTGATATATGGGGAGAAACTGTGACTCATAAAAGCTGATGAACTGACCACTGTCATCTTGTAAGTCTGTAATCAAGTGGATTCTTTTGAACTAATTGTACAACTCTCGTTACATTTTTTCCAAGACGTCAGTACCAGACAGTTGACAAATATCCAGCAGCTGAAAGTCTGATTCTGAAACTGCCTGCAAACCTCTCATGATCCGTGTAAAAGGAGATTACCTAGCACAACAACAAAAGACCTCTTTTTGTAGGTATTTGCAGACTGCCCCTGCTGTCCTGAGGACCACACAGACTCCACACATGGATTTCTTGTGTGTGATGTTCTACAGAATCTGTGTTCCTAGTACCAGATGCATCATGTTTAAATGACTCCCTCACTTGGTTTTTGTCATTTCTAAATTGAAGTTGACTCTTTTGGGAAAAGTTCCCCTCCAACTATTGCAGGAAGGTTGGCTTGCTCTGTAGGCCATGGTTTACTAACTCCTAAATTCCAAAGAAGGTAATTCCATCCTTCAGTGAACACTGGGAACATTTTGTGTTCTGATCATCTGTCATGGTGTGCATTCCTTCTGCTGCTCCTCAATAGTGCAGATACCCTGACCGTGGGAAGTATGTAATTTCTTTGCATTCTCAGTGCCTAGCTGAGAACCCGGCACACAATACCTTCTCAGTTAAAGCTTTCTGCTGCCATTGCTGCTTTTGGTTTGAAGTTCAGCATTAATGTCTTAGGAAAACTTTGAAAAACCATCCTGTGAAAGAGGGTCAGTTTAAACCTTGTAGAATAAGCGATATCTGCTATCTCCTGCACAACAGTGACTTCTTGAGAATTTTTTAGAAAAGGGACCATAACTAGAAGATAAAGAATGCTGAGGAAAGTGCCAGCGATGACCATGTCCACCCAAAGGCAAGAACGAGGACAACAGTCCCTAGCTTTCTTTAGCATACACATGAGTCTGTTGAAAATGTGATCTGAGTCAGAACTGAAATACACAACTTGCTGGGAAATGCCTTGGAGATAAAGTGGAATTTCTTATTCTAAAGAGTAAGAAAAGAAGTATTTTATTACTCACAATTATAGTGATTTTATTTTGGTCAAAACAAGCACTACAAATACTAGCGGGCGGAGTCTCTCTGGGAGTGGCCACATCATTTTCACTGTCTTCCAAGCTTTGGCTTGACTGATTCATCCACTGAAAAGTAGAACAAAAGGCCAGGCTTACTGCACCCTCAAATGTTCAAGAGGTGCTTTGGGCCAGGGATTATTTATAGCAATCTGGCTCACAGGAGGACTTCCAGCTCTATTCAGAAAATATTCACGTTAGAGTCCCTAGACCAAGGCATAGACATTGGGGAGGGTGCCACCAGTAATCAGATCTTTAAGCCTGTGACGGTTTTGATCTAGCTTTGTCCATCAGTCTCTGAGGGTGACCCTTTGGCTCATCCTCTTCATGTGCACATTCTATTTATAGGTACTGTTATGAGGACAGATTCATCAGAGATGACTGATGTGGAGTCTGTGATCAGCAGCTTCGCATCTTCAGCAAGGGCTGGCCGACGCAATGCCGTTCCTGACATCCAGATTTCAGCTGCTGCAGCTGCAACATCTGATCTGCCCCTCAAGCTGGAGGCGCTGTCCGTGAAAGAAGGTAACAGCCCTAATCATTTTACATTCCTGGGCACATCTCTCTTCTTAATCCTTTTCCTTGAAATAGTCTTTTAATTGGTTATAAGTAGGTTTTTTTCTTGTTGACGAAAACACTTTTGAGATTAATTAGATTTCCTTGCCTTTCAGAAACTAGGCAATTTCATCTTTATATCCTCAGGGTGTGTATGTGGAAACCTATGTTCTTTTTCTTTATTGAATGTGGATAGTCATGTGTTGTGCTAACGGAAATAAGAAAGTGATCAGCAAAACTTACCCTTCTCTCAATGAGATTACAAGATTTATTGGGAAACACTCAGGCTTTACTTTTAGAACAATTAACCAAACACTTTGGAAGTTACTGCACACTGTAGTATTCTAACTGCCCTTCTACTTCTTCAGTTGAGGAAGAAATTTACATTAATTAGGGGTAAGATTAAAAAAAAAAACAATTTTGGATAAAAAGTGATCATTCTATAATCACTGGGGAGAAAGGGTTGAGAATATTATTTCAGTGATAAAATGCTGTTTAGCATGTAGAGACTCAAGTTCAATCTCAAGCACAAAAGCTAATTAATTGATTCTAAATAAATATTAACCTTCACACTGGAGCTGAGCAAGGTGGTACTAGGGTGAACTAGGCAGGAGGATTATCAAAGTTCCAAACCAATCTGGAGTATGTAGTGAGTTCCAAGCCAGCTTCATGTTTTCCTGGGGGCAGTATGAGATCTTGTATACAGGAAAAAGGAAAAGAGAAAGGAAGGAAGGAACAAAGGAAGGAGAAGAGGGAGGAAAGCTGGGAAGCCTGTCACTGAAGGAAAACCTTCAGTCTTTCTCCCCATCGCTTATACAGAGTTCATAGAACTTCTTGCATTTAGTTGAAAATATATGTAAGAATACTTTCACTAGAGTGCAAAAATTATCTTTTCACTTTAAAACACTGGTGGAGATTAAAAGTAATTTTAGCTCCAAACTATTATGAGAACACCTATGCTGCATTCCCCATTATAGGCGTGAGCAGCCACAAGTGTGGGGAGAGAGAGCAAGAGAGAGTGAGAGAGAGGAGCGAGAGAGAGAGAAAGAGAGAATTTTTCCTGGGTTCAGTGAGGGAAAAAGAGCTAGAAACTACTACACGTCTGTCCCATTTGTGGGAGATAAAGGAAGAGGACTTTCAGTTCTGGACCCCAGGAGGTTATTTGCTAACTGGTAAAGAGGCAAATGCCCCTGGTTTGATGTCTGTGAAATATTTATATCCTTGTCGGGCCAGGTCGTGGTGTCCTGTAGTTACCTTGCTCACCTTTTGCCAAGAGCCATTGAGCTTTTCATATGGGAACCTAGAAACAAGATAAAAAGATGTATATGTATAATACATACAGGAAGAAAGAAAATGGGAAGGGAAGAGAGATACATTGTGGTTTTTGTCTTTTAAGTTTGGAAAAGTAATATAACTGTCCAAACACCATGTAGTACTTACTGAAGGCCCACTCTAAATTTGGGAGATAGAGAAGATTAACGAATTACTAGTTTAAAACACCTGATTAAAGTTTATATAACTCACACACAAACATACAACCTTAATGCTTACTGACATAACTAAGCAAAGGGGGACAAAATGCAACATGGGAGAGATAATGATCTCTATTGTATGTTGTTCATTAGAACATCTGTTCTCTAGGAGAATATTGCTTCTATCTTTACAATTTTCTTTAAATCCTCTTGAAATAAAACTCAAAAACATCAGCTGAAAAGCTCAAAATGTTGAAAATTAATGCACATGTGTGTGCTAAGAATTAACATGAGTGTAGACTCCACAGCTAGATGGCCCAGACAATGCTTTGTTAGCAAAACTGTCACGATGTGGTCTTTAGGGCTGTCTATCTTCTCATTAGCTGAGCATAAGGTTTTTTAACGGGATTTTAAAGGAATAGTTTGCAACTGCTGTTGAAAACCGAAAGCTGGTATTCATTTCAGACATCATGGACTCTAATCCAGTCATTTAAAGTGTATACAAACTCTGTAGGCTTCCCTGGGCCTATCTTATTTGTTTTTTGAATTTTGATGAATGTGTTTAGGTAAAAGGATATCTAGGATCTTGCATCCTGAATAAAATGAACCTGACATTTGCTTAGTTCATCATCTATCTTAACACCCTCCTTATAGTTTGAAAAGCCTAATAAGGAAGACAGTGAGCCTTGTAACATACCAGCAAGAAGTGACAGAAGATGACACACTAGTCATAACATGCCTTTTTTATTTCTATTATTACTATTTCATTCATTACCGAATGCTATGCCTATAAATGCTAGGTGTCCTGCAATACGCTGTACAGTAGAGAGAGGGTAGATGTAAACTCCTGCTGTCCTGGGCCTCATAATCCAACAAGAGAGTTAGATTATAAATGAATAAATACATAGGCTCACAATGATATGCTTATCAAAAAACTAAAGTAAGATGCTTTTCTAGAGAGTTCCTGAGTGACTACATTAGAATAGAAATCAGAGAACCCATCACTGAAATCGGAATAACTCATGAGGCTAAGGCCAAAGGATTGCTGTGTTGCTAGCCTGGGTTACATGGTGAGTTTCGGGACAGTCTGGGCTACAGTTTTGGACCCTGTCTCAAAAATCCTAAAACCAGCAAAACAACAACAAAACCAAACTCCACAAAAGGTGGGATGGAAGAATATTTCCTGTAGAAGGAGCATAGAACCGAGGGCTTAGGGGAGAACGGGCTGATGTAGTCTAGAAATAAAGGCTGACCACTGAGGGCTGAGGGAAGGATGAGAAGAAAGTACAAGATGACCCTGGAGAGTCAGCAAGGGCCAGGTCTTGTGGGATTTTAGAAATCTGGGTGAAGAAATAGACTTCCATTTTGAATGGGAGGATTTTTAGCAAGGAATTGACATTTTATTTATACATAAAGTTTTTACTTTAAACATAAAATGGAAGGGGCTGGAGAGATGACTCAGCAGTTAAGAGCACTGACTGCTCTTGCAGAGGATCTAGGGTTTGGTTCTCAATGCCCAGATGGAGGCTAACAGCTATCTGTAACTCCAGTTCCAGGGGATGCAACACCCTCTTCTGGCCTCTGCGGGAATTGCACACACATGGTACACATGCAGGCAAAGCACTCATACACATAAGATAAAAATAAATCAGTAAGTAGATAGATCATAAAATGGAAAATGGATTCTAGGAGAGCTCTAGTGTTTAATGGGGATGTGCCTTTCATTAAAAAACGTTTTTAGGCCAAATTAAGCTGTTGAATTTACAAGGAAACATTTAATCTCAGAGATGTATAGGTTGAGAAACTCAACAGGCTGGTGGGGAAGCATCTCACAATCTTATAGTTTGAGAGCCTTCATGACAGGTAGATATGGCAGACCTGGAAATTATTTCTGTGTGTCTCTCTTCACCAAAGGCCTTCATGGAAATAAGGATAATAGGGGTGATGCTTCAGAAGGCCCATGATTCACATGCGCTTATATGCTGTAAAAGTCCTTATACACAGCTCCTGTTTCCATACAAGAGACATTGTTAGTTATCAGGGTCATGGCTTCAGGGAGGCCCAGTGCTCTGGATTCCTATGAGATACCATTTTATTTATTTATTTATTTATTTATTTATTATTTACATGTGTGTGTGTGTGTGTGTGTGTGTGTGTGTGTTGTGGTGCTGGGAATTGAACTTTGGGCCTCACACATGCTAGGCAAGTACTTTTCCATCGAACTGCAACCCCCTCAAGGTATTTCAACTTCTTTTATCTAGTTCTTCTCAGTACAGATGTATTTTATCATTAAGGTCATATTTTCCACAAGCTTAGAACCAGGGTAGTATTACGTCTTAATATAGTTTCCAGGCTAACAAAGGTAGAAAGTTAACCCTAAGTCAAATTTGTTCTTAAAGAAGGGGGAAAAAGTGGTGGTAGTGATGGGGAGAAACTTTGTTAACTTGACCCAAGGCCAGTGAAAAAATTATGGCTTCAAGTAGATAAGAGACACTGAGAGAGGTGAATGGGTTAGGGATATGACTTATATGTAGAATCAGTAGCACTTGTTAATAAATTGGATATAGCAGAGATGAAGAAGAGACATGGATGATAACTGCTAGAATAACTGAGTGGACGGTGACACCATCTACAGGGAAAGGTCAGCTTGGAAGATCAGTTTTTGAGAGTTGGGAGAGTAAAGATTTTGTTTCTTCGATATTCCATTTGAGACGCCTCTTAAAGATGTGCGCTGAGTAGCACTGTACCTCATGATCCACAACAACACAGAAGAATAAAATGGAAACACAGAAACAGAAAATTTAAAAGAGAGCACAGTTCTGATTTATTTTCAAACTATTTTTAAAGCATAAATTAAGTAGTATGCTGCCTGAAAGAGACACCACTGGATTCTGAATTCATTCTGTATAAACTACTCAGGTTAGCACCTAAATACATATGAAAGAAAAATTTGTTTTCAAACCCAGGCTTCTGGAAACTAGAATCAACCTTGATAATTCAAGAGTCAACATGTTCTCCAAAAGTTATAAACAAATGTTTAATAAAGTTTTGTTTGTACTTGAAATGATAAAACAGGTTTGAAAGGATATATTGAAAAAAAATTCATTATATTGAAATCACATAGCAAATAGAGTATAGAATAACAGTAATAACTATCCTTGAATGGGTGTCACATCATGTGGAAAGTAGCCTTTTGATGACTGCTTGTTCCTTTCATTAACACCATAGTTCATAGCTAAAAACCATTTCAACCCTTTGAGTAATTTTTTATTTCTACTTTTTATTCTTTTTGAGGCAGAGTCTCCCCATATCCCTAGCTGGCCTGGAACTCGCTATGCAGACCAGGCTGACCTCAGTCTCAGAGATCCAGTTGCCTTTTCCTCACCAGTGCTGGGACTAAAGGCATGTGCCACCAACTCCCAGCTCATATCCAATCACTTTTCAATATATTTCTAAGCATTCACTTTCACATTTCAATATGAGTATAAGACTAGGAGTTGGAGAGATGGCTCAGCTGTTAAGATCAACTACTGCTCTTGAAGAGGACTGGGGTTCATTTCCCAGCACCCACAATCGCAGCTAACTACCATCTGTAACTCCAGTTCCAGGGAATCCAATTCCTTCCTCTGGCCTCCGTGGACATGGCTCTCATGGTTGCACTTAAATACATGCAGGCAAAAACACTAACATACATAAAATTTTAAAAAAGAAAGATTTTTAAATGTATGAAATTAGTACAGAAAGCATTTTAGAATCACATTTAATATTCTAATTTTTACATTTTATCAGTTTATGATTTTTATTAGCACTCCACATATTTATGTAACTTATAAACCTCATAAATATGAAGATATTATTTTTTAATGTTTGAAAATTTTATATATGCATATAAGGTGTTTTAATCAAATATACTCCCCATTTCCCCCCTCCAATTCATCCCTTATCCCCCCTAACACTTGTCTCTCACAACTTCATGTGCTTTTTCTTAAAAAACCATGTTGAGTCCACATAGTGATGCCTTCATGTGCTTGGGTGTAGGACCATCTACACGGTAGATGAAACAGAGAGAAAAAGATGAATGTTGTTCTTTCTTCTTTCCCGCTTTTTATTCAGCATGGACCCCAACCCATGGGATGGTGCTGCCTACATTCAGAGCATGGGTAGTTTCTCAGGGAAAACATCCCTGAAGAAAACTGACTCTCCCTCTCCCAGTAGCCATCAGTTGCCAATCATTCCTCAGATAGGGGTGGGCACATTTCATATACTAGCCAGAAATTGTCAACAGATAATATCTTATTCATCTACTATTCTCCTGGCTATTCTAAGGAATTCCCAGTTTGTTTCTTGGAGAATTGCTTAAGGGACCTGTCACTATCATCTCATTAAGTCAATTTTGAGAATAAGTTACTACTCTATATGAATAAGAATATTATTTATAGAATAATTACTTGTTTAACTGAGAGAATAAGTAGATGTCCTCTAGCATTAGAATATTACCAGATCTCATAACTCTTCTCAGAAAATGATAATGTTTCATGAGTAGTTTGTTCAGAAGTAGTGGTGGCAAAAACTTAAACCATTCCAGGAATAATTTAGTGACTTGCTTTTCATGGGTTGGACAGCACCCTTTCCTGCCAAGTGTGTTTTCTGAAGGAGTTCTTTCCATGAGCATTCATGAAACACCTGCCATGTTACTAAAAAGGCACCCAACTGTAACTGCTGAGACTCAGACCCCTTCAAGTCTTCTGACAACCGCTACCTGTTTTCTCTGCTTTTGTGTCAGAGCAAAATTCTGTGTAAGAACATGTGCTGCATTTTGCCTACTGCTTCTCTTTCTCCCATTCTTTCTCTAACCCTAGTAAGACTTCCCTTCATTTCACCACTCTACTATAATCTTGAGATCATAAATCATCTTTGTTATAACCAGTGATCCATTCTTAGTCCCATCATACATGACCTTTCAGCTTGTTTATCATTGATGATTGCTTCTTTCCCCAAACAATTTTCTTTCCTTGACATCCAGGACACTCTGATCTCATGGTTTTCTTGTTATCATTGAATGATTATCCCTCATCTCTCTAGTCACTTGTTGGACTAGAGGGTATCAAAGGCTGATCTTTGGACAACTTGGTCAATGCTCCCTTGCTTTAATGCTATCTAGTCTCACGGGGATAATTCTCACCCTTCTGATATGCAGGCTTAGATCTGGTATTAGTACTTTTCTTGTTGTGATGACCAAATCCTGACAAAAGCATTTTAAGGAAGGAAGTGTTTATTTTGACTCACAGATTAAGAGGGAATAAAGTCCATCATGGGGTGAGATGCATAGTGATAGGAGTGTGTGCTAGCCTGTCAAATTGCAACTAGAGTCATGAAACAGAGAGAAAGAGAGAAATGTTGTTGTTCTTTCTTCTTTTCCTCTTTTTATTCAGTCTGGACGCCAACCCATGGGATGGTTCTGCATACATTCAGGGTCTTCCTTTCTCAGTTTAACCTGTCTGGAAATGTTCTCACTGACATACTCAGGCATGTGTCTCCTGAGATTCTAAATCCAGTCAAATTGATAATGAAGATTAATCACTACAAGCCACCCTTTGTCAATTTGACACCCGAACACTTCACCTTTAATTTATAACAATCAATCCCTAGTTCCTACAGTTGCATGGACACTTTGTAATGCAAAATGTATTCATTCCAAACTCAAAAGTCCATAATTTTAACAGTTTCTACACTATTTGGAAGTCCAGAGTCCAAAGTGTCTTCTGAGACCCAATGCAGTTTCTCAGCTATGAGCCCCTATGAAATTTTTGAAGTTATATACTTCTAACATACAATGGCAAGAATAAAAGTTATCATTCCAAAAGGGAAGAAGAGAGGTACAGCAAAGAAAGATCAGGTCAAAGCAAGGAAAACATCAAATCCTAGAGCTCCACGTCCCATATCTTGTGCTCTGCATGGTGTTATCTGGGCTCTTAACCTTGTGTAGTCTCCCTCATGTGGTTCTGCCAGCTGCAGCATAATAGTGTCTCTTTGGGGCCAGCTCTACTCCATTCCTGAAGCTTTCCTTGGTGGACATTCATAATCCTGGCTTCTCAAACATGTCGCTATTGCCGCTGCAACTTAGGCTTCGTTTTCACAGCGTTATGCAGTGGCCTCCTTGCAGGAAATCTGGTCACTCATTGATTGACCTTAGTGGCTTTCTGGAACCTTGGTGCAAGTCTCCATAACCTTATAACGCTGATGTTTCTGCCAGTTCTAGGTGCAATCTGACCCCCTTCCATCACAGCTGTAGTGGCCTTTGTACTACTTAGTAGCTAAACCTGGGAAATTTCCTTAGGCAGTTATTTTGGAGCTAGGAACCCCTTCATAGGCATTCTCAGTTCAGTCTCTGCCTCTTCAAATGAATTTGCCTTTCTACAAACTGGAGTCTTTGATGAGAGGGGTCTTGCCCTCTAAGTGCCTTTCCTATTGTTGCAATGCAAAATATGAGATTTCTGGTTTACTGCCTTACTCTCTTAAGCAATTACAGCTGCTTTGTCCTCACCTGCCTCATCTGGAACTTTAAATATTCATTTTCCCTGCCTTGCCAAACTGTATATTTTTCATATTTTTCTGCTCCACTGGCTGCTCGCTCTAACTTGAAACAATGGATAAGAGCATTGAGGAGTAATTATGACACATATGAATGCTATACTATCTTGAAATTTTCCGTACCAAACGATTTGTCAATTGCTTTTTCAGTTTAGCCTCATTCAAGTCCTCAGGACACTGACAGAATGTAGCCACACTCCTTGCCACAATATAACATGAATAACCTCTAATCAAATTCTTAATAAAGTTCCTTTCTCAGTTCCCCTCTGAAACCTCATGAGCTAGGCTTCCACTGTGCACATTTCTCTTGACTTTCTGGTCTTCCACACAGTTGCCACATTTTCATTTTTTACTGTCAGCAAATTATGTTACCTGTCCTGAGAATTTGTCTTCCATTATCAAGGGAGGGAGGGCAGAAACAATAAACCCAGATCACAAGGAAGTTTAGACATTTAGTGGCAGGAAGTTGAGAGCGTGCCTACCTGAAGGGCAGGTATGATTCTATTTTTCCTGTGAGGTAGAATGTCAGGTTATCTCCAAGTAGCAAAGGACATAAAAAGTGTAAAGATGCACAGAGAGCATGATCCAGTAGTTGAGGGGGTGCCGGTGGAGCCCCTTGATCATATCTTCTCTGTACGGATTCCTGCCTGGATTGAGAGCAAAATATGTCGTAGTCCAGATGAAAACAATGTGAGTAGAAAAGCCAAAAAAAAAAAAATGACTGCTTCATTCTATTATGTTATAAAATATGTTTCAATATATTTTCCATATGAATGGATAATTATTTTTTCCAGATGTAAAAAAGAATGAAGAAACAGCACAAGATCAACTGAAAAAGCCCCCAAGTGAAAAAAAATGAAGACTTAGAATTATTCAAGTGTGCTGATTTTATGCACATCAAAAGACTAAGTGGCTGTGCTTCCTTGAGACGCTTGATCTGGTGGTAACAGTGGTAATGTGTATGTGTGTGTGTTAGATAATCTTGTTGTGATGTTCTGCACTTAGATTGCAACCATGATGTCCAACATTGGCTATTAAAATGTGTTGCTTTCAAATTGCACCCAAGGAAATGCCCTACTGTTTGTACACCCAATAAAATCCAGTGTCTTTTGCAGGGTTTATTTAGCTAGGTAAATTTTAAATTCTGTTCTTGTTGTGATGGGATAATTTTCTTGATATGTACAAACCAAATACTATTAATTTAACACTTCAAAGAATTTGTAGGAAATTATATTTTTAGTGAGATGGAATAATAGTCAAAAATCACATGCATAAAATGTGCTTGTTTTTCAACAAAATTGCACCAGACTCTTGTCCATAATGTGAGAGATTTGGAAATAAGCAAGTGATGTTGCAACAACATAAGCATCTCCAAGATGTTCTGTTTGGTATATTTTGCATCATCTGTGCCTACTTTTGTTTTTCATATGAACCTATAGAATGTAAAACTTATGACAAATTGCTTATAGGAAATATGCCTATTAAATGAATTTCATTATATTCCTTAACTTGCTGTGTGTATGTGTGCATATTTTGTTGTAATGTGGGTTGCACAAAATATTTAACTAGTTTCTTTTCCCCACCTTTTCTTATTTTTCATTGTGTGTATAAATTGTTTCTGAAGAAATTTCCTCAGGAAAGCAAAGCCTAATTTTTATATTTTTCCTGAATTAGTTAACATAATAGGAGCCGCTCAAATACTGGTTAATGCCATAGGTAGAGATAGTAAAATACATGCTTTTTAAAAATTTTTATCATTTTTATTTTATGTGCATACGTGTATTGCCTGCATGTAAGTAAGTGCACCCGTGTTATGCAGTGGCCACTGAGATCAGAAGAGGCTGTCAGATCCTTGGGACTGGAGTTACGGACAGTTGTTAGCGTCCATGTGGATGCTGGGATTCAAACCTGGGTCTTCTGCAAGAACAACCAGTGTTCTTAACCGCTGAGCCATCTCTCCAGCCCCCAAATACATGCTTTTGATATATATATTTAAGTGTTGATTTTTAAAAGGAACAAAATAAAACCAAAGCTTTAGCAAATTTTGGCTATTAGATGTTTTAGGAAAATAATAAAATTCTGAATCTTACATTTTTGAATAATTTATTTTTATTTTTAGGGATATGCATGTGTTTATATTTTATTTGACTATTGACTTAGGCCATATCTGTATCATTAAGCAAATAAAATTTCACTAAGGATATTTGTTATAAATGCAAGTTTCCTTCATTCCATCTCCTGAAATGTGCAGAGTGAAAAATGGTGACACATTTGAAGGATAAAGGTACTTCCTCCTTGTACTTTAAATCATCTCCTGCTTGTGATTTTATGGACAAGCCCCCCTTTATGTTTATGGAGGCCAATGAGTAGATTTCCAAGAAACTGATTATTTCAAGTTCTC